>NW_027456149.1:0-24620 GCF_040206685.1 Ascaphus truei | reverse complement strand
AGGTAGTGGGTGTTGAGTCTTACTCACATTACGTGCAGCGCCTCCACCTCATCAGGATCTATGCAGATGCAGGTAGATGGTCCTGATGAGGAACTCCTTCTTGGGGGTGAGGGCCCCCGGAGAGTAATTGCAAACTCACACCAGGGGGTTTCCTTTTTACAAGTCATCTTTATTGTACCAGAGGTGGGCGAGCTGCCCTGTGCAGTGAAACTTCTCAGCCACACATTCTCCGTGATTCCCTTCAAAAGGTACGCCCTCCCAATGGAGTGGGATTCCCTCTCCCCGTAGGAAGATCACCCATGTTCCAGGTCCCTTTAAAGATTATTGGGTACCCCTAGTTACGACACTAGGGGGTACCTTGAACTTGTAACTTCAACCTTCCACTTTTACTCCCGTACGTGCGCGCGCTAACTTTAGGCAGTGTAGTGCCTTATATACCTCAGGAGGCAGGCACATCTCTGAGGTCACTAACAATGGACTCAGAACATGTAGCCACTCCCATCCATACATAGGGCACCTCACCAGGGTGTGAGGGCAAACCTCCATAATTACTGCTGGCACTCCTGTAACTTACCAGGTCTTATTGCCAGCAGGAGAGATGACAGTAGGCATTGTTATGCATGACTACATAAGGTTCACGGGGACCAGTCTGAGACATAAACGCCCTCAAGTATATTTTATCATTGATGTACAACACATCATATATTGTACTTTTTCATAAAAAATAAATATGATAATTCATTTGTGCCAAAGATAGGTAACTTTTATAGAATAAATGTTTTAGGATGATCTATTTCTCAAGTACCAACTTGTAACCTTATAGTATTGGTAGGACATTAAAGTGCCTGAAGTGTTTGCAGGGGTAATGTCACGTAAAGGACAGGAACATAAAAAAAGCTATCATTTAGTAAAGATAGCACCTCTTAACATAGAGGAGGAGCCCCTGATTGAGCCACCTGTGCTGGATACCCGGAGGACTGGGGTTAGCCGCCCTGCGCTAATCTAAGCTGAGACATTCCTGTTAGAGCGCTGACACATTCCTGTTAGAGCGCTGACACATTCCTGTTAGAGCGTTGACACATTCCTGTTAGAGCGCTGAGAAATTCCTGTTAGAGTGCTGAGACATTCCTGTTAGAGCGCTGAGACATTCCTGTTAGAGCGCTGAGACATTCCTGTTAGAGCGCTGAGACATTCCTGTTAGAGCGCTGAGACACGCTCCGAGGGCTGAGACATTCCTGTTAGAGCGCTGAGACACGCTCCGAGGGCTGAGACATTCCTGTTAGAGCGCTGAGACACGCTCCGAGGGCTGAGACATTCCTGTTAGAGCGCTGAGACACGCTCCGAGGGCTGAGACATTCCTGTTAGAGCGCTGAGACATTCCTGTTAGAGCGCTGAGACACGCTCCGAGGGCTGAGACATTCCTGTTAGAGCGCTGAGACACGCTCCGAGGGCTGAGACATTCCTGTTAGAGCGCTGAGACACGCTCCGAGGGCTGAGACATTCCTGTTAGAGCGCTGAGACATTCCTGTTAGAGCGCTGAGACATTCCTGTTAGAGCGCTGAGACACGCTCCGAGGGCTGAGACATTCCTGTTAGAGCGCTGAGACATTCCTGTTAGAGCGCTGAGACACGCTCCGAGGGCTGAGACATTCCTGTTAGAGCGCTGAGACACGCTCCGAGGGCTGAACACACGGATAGTCTTCTTCTGATACACAAAATGCTTTCTCCAGGTGTAATGCCACAATGCATCATGGGACGTTATCTTGCACTATTATAGACGATGACATAAAGTCACAAAAATGTGGAGAGTACTAACGTGGGCTAATCTTTGCTTTCTAAACTGGGGATGCACTGATCAAATCATAGCAAGTGTACTTAATGTTATACTGCCGTGATGCGCCTGCACTTTATTCTTTACCATAGAACAGGTGCGTGCTGCGCTTTCCCGTCAGCTCTATCTGCGTAAATAGAACAGACGCGGCCACATAGGCAGGAGCGCTCAATTCCAGTCCTCAAGGGCCACCAACAGGTCAGGTTTTCATGATATCCCTGCTTTAGCACAGGTGGCTCAATCAGTGGCTCAGTCAAACACTGAGCATCCCTATACTGCATGGGGTGGGTGAGAGCGCCCCTATACTGCATGGGGTGGGTGAGAGCGCCCCTATACTGCATGGGGTGGGTGAGAGCGCCCCCTATACTGCATGGGGTTGGTGAGAGTGCCCCTATACTGCATGGGGTGGGTGAGAGCGCCCCTATACTGCATGGGGTGGGTGAGAGCGCCCCTATACTGCATGGGGTGGGTGAGAGCGCCCCTATACTGCATGGGGTGGGTGAGAGCACCCCTATACTGTATGGGGTGGGTGAGAGCGCCCCTATACTGCATGGGGTGGGTGAGAGTGCCCCTATATTGCACGGGGTGGGTGAGAGAGCCCCGAAGCTGCATGGGGTGGGTGAGAGCGCCCCTATACTGCATGGGGTTGGTGAGAGTGCCCCTATACTGCATGGGGTGGGTGAGAGCCCCCCTATACTGCATGGGGTGGGTGAGAGCGCCCCTATACTGCATGGGGTGGGTGAGAGTGCCCCTATACTGCATGGGGTGGGTGAGAGCACCCCTATACTGTATGGGGTGGGTGAGAGCGCCCCTATACTGCATGGGGTGGGTGAGAGTGCCCCTATACTGCACGGGGTGGGTGAGAGCGCCCCTATACTGCATGGGGTGGGTGAGAGCGCCCCTATACTGCATGGGGTTGGTGAGAGTGCCCCTATACTGCATGGGGTGGGTGAGAGCGCCCCTATACTGCATGGGGTGGATGAGAGCGCCCCTATACTGCATGGGGTGGGTGAGAGCGCCCGTATACTGCATGGGGTGGATGAGAGCGCCCCTATACTGCATGGTGTGGGTGAGAGCGCCCCTATACTGCATGGGGTGGGTGAGAGCGCCCCTATACTGCATGGGGTTGGTGAGAGTGCCCCTATACTGCATGGGGTGGGTGAGAGCGCCCCTATACTGCATGGGGTGGGTGAGAGCGCCCCTATACTGCATGGGGTGGGTGAGAGCGCCCCTATACTGCATGGGGTGGGTGAGAGCGCCCCTATACTGCATGGGGTGGGTGAGAGCACCCCTATACTGCATGGGGTTTGTGAGAGTGCCCCTATACTGCATGGGGTGGGTGAGAGCGCCCCTATACTGCATGGGGTTGGTGAGAGTGCCCCTATACTGCAAATGGTGGGTGAGAGCACCCCTATACTGCATGGGGTTTGTGAGAGTGCCCCTATACTGCATGGGGTGGGTGAGAGCATCCTTATACTGCATGGGGTGGATGAGAGAGCCCCTATACTGCATGGGGTGGGTGAGAGCACCCCTATACTGCATGGTGTGGATGAGAGTGCCCCTATACTGCATGGGGTAGGTGAGAGCGCCCCTATACTGCATGGGGTGTGTGAGAGCGGGAGCGCCCCTATACTGCATGGGGTTGATGAGTGTCCCCCTATACTGCATGGGGTGGGTGAGAGCACCCCTATACTGCATGGGGTGGATGAGAGTGACCCTATACTGCATGGGTTGGGTGAGAGCGTCCCCTCAGACGGTCAGGTCACGTACATACATGTCCAGTATTACCTCTCATTTTTTACTGGACAGGGTATCCAAATACAGGACAGTCCGGTTCAATACTGGACACCTGGCAACCCTATATCCTTTCTCAATGTCCTGCACTGTTTTAATGACATTTGACACATATATTGAAATAAAGAGATTTTTCAGTTACAGTGTGTTGTGTAGGCTTGCTACATACCTGAACCCAAGGTACTGTAGGGAAAACAGTACGTGCACTTTTTAATGCCTCCATTTAATGCGACAAACAATGTCACATCTCGTTGTAAATTATACTTTAGCAGATAATGTGGGCCTTGTCGTTATCAACCAGCATTCCCATTGTCAAGTTGATAAAGTTATTGCAAGGTTAGTATTAAATATGTACAAGGTTGTTTCTATTAACTTCATTCCAGAACAGAATCGTGTAAATCAGGAGACCAGCTTGTCAGCGTGTTGCAAGAATATAAAAAGAAGCATTGTAAAAATGCATGGTACCTTTTAATGCAAAAAAAACTCTGGATCAATAGCGTCGAATTCGTAGCATGGACAGGTGTGTTTCCAACCAGCATCATACTTACTGTATAAAGTAGCAGTGTCACTTATATCAGGGGTGCTCAACACCAGTCCTCATGACCCCCCAACAAGTCAGGTTTTCAGGATACCCCTGCTTCACCACAGATGACTCAATCGGTCCCTGCTTCAGCACAGATGGCTCAATCAGTCCCTGCTTCAGCACAGATGGCTCAATCAGTGGCTCAGTCTTTCACTGAGCCACTGATTGAGCCACCTGTGCTGAAGCAGGGATATCCAGAAAACCTCACCTGTTGGGGAGTCTTGAGAACTGGAGTTGAGCACCATTGACTTAGATTAATGGCTAATTAACTGTTGTTATACATGGCCATATGAAAAGGCTAAGGGGCCTATTCAGGTAACTTCAATAAGTGACTTAACACTTGTAAAGTGCTCTTTACAAGGGTTTTGCATGTGTAGCTATTCAGAAAGCTGTGCTAACATTTCAAAATCGTCATTAAAAGGCTTATTTACAAGCGTTATCACTCTTGCGCTGACAAGCCTTGCTGTAGCTCCAAAAATGCTGAAACGCACATTTTTTGCCAGTCACTGCTATTCAGGTACACGTAACCCCAAGATGCAAATCATGAGTTAAACACGCTTATTTGTTTCCTGCCACCTAAAGGGTTGCGAGATAGGTTTTGCGATTTGCATCTGACAGAGTATAATTTATTTTGACTACGTTTGATTGAAGCTGGGGGGTCTCCGGTGCTGACCCCCATTACTTTCAGCTCCGGAGACCCCTTGCTTCAATCCTATGTAATAAAAATAAAATAACAGGCGACCTTCATTACCTTAGTGGCTAACCGCTAAGGTAATGAAGGGGTTAAACAGCAGTACCCTGTTTGCTGGTGGTAGAGGGGGTGGTTGATGGCTTTGCCCCAGGGTGGATGTTTGGGCCTCCCGGGAGGGTTGCAGGAGGGGTTAACCCCTTTATTACCGTAGCAGTTACTACCACTAAGGTAATAAAGGGGTTAACCCTTCCCGCTACCCACCGGGAGGTCTTACCACCCACCCTGGGGCAAATACCCCCTTCACACACACCCTCTATCACCACACACACAAATGGGCAATAGCAGTATTAGCCAAATATAATACACATAACAAACAAATATTAGCCAACAAATCCATTGATTGTCACTGTGGTTACCAATGCCCTCAACAGGGCCACAGATAGCCACATTGGCAATCAATGGGCTCTCTATAGTCAGTTAATGTGTTTCTTACCCTTACTAGGATGAAGGCTCATCCTCCTCATCCAACTGCGGCACAAATCAACTCGATTTAAGAAGCAATAATCCTCAGCTTGAAGTATAGCATGAAGTGCAGAAGTCTCTGAACAGCATTCATTTCAGGTCCGGGGACCCTGTGCTTCCCGAGGTGCAGGCCTCAGTATCGGGTGCCAGTATCTCCTGCAAGTTTAAATGTTCCGGTCACGTGGGCCGTGACGCGGGACACTTAATCTTGCAGGAGACACCGGCACCCGATACAGAGGTCTGTACCTCTGGAAGAACTGGGTCCCCGGAGCTGAAATGAACGTAGTTCAGGTCCAGAGACCCCCTACTTCCATACGATGTTAATAAAAGGTAATTGAAAACAGGGTGGTCGCCTGTAAGAGCTGTGCAGGGAGATGTAGCGTCTCTGTGAAGGGAGATCGCCTGTTAGAGCTGTGCAAGGAGATGCAGCGTCTCTGTGCAGGGAGATCACCTATAAGGGTGAGTCCCCAGTCAGCACTGTGGCACGCGCGCCTGGCGGGGGGGCGGCGCGTGCACAGAGCTACACCGCGATCTGTGGTCTGAGGCGAGAGGGAACGTCTGCGAAGGGAGGGGGTGTGGCGGTGGGTTTGCGGGGCGTGGCCATGATGTCCCGCGGCTGGTTCGCCCTCATTGGCTGAACCACCGGCGGGGGCGTGGCCACGCCTCCGTCACAAACTTTGAGGTCAAATTTCACAGCCTGCCTGAAAACCTGTTGCGCACCGCAGGGGAAAGGTGCGCGACAGGGTACTAACTAGGACCGGCCTGACTGGGGAGCGGAGGGTGAACGCACAGCGCACTGGGACTGTAGCAGTCACTGGGACTGTAGCCTAAGAGTTGTGCAGCGAGATCGCTGTAAGAGCCATGCAGAGCTCCAGCTCTCTCTGTGCAGGGAGTTAACCTGTAAGAGCTGTGCAGGGAAATGCAGCTCTCTCTATGCAGGGAGATCGCCTGTAAAAGCTGTGCAGGGAGATGCAGCTCTCTGTACAGGGAGATCTCCTGTAAGAGCCATGCTGAGATGCAGCTTCTCTGTGCAGGGAGATCACCTGTAAGAGCTGTGCAGGGAGATGCAGCGTCTCTCTGTGCAGGGAGATTGCCTGTAAGAGCTGTGCAGGGAGATGCAACTTCTCTCTGTGCAGGGAGATCGGCTGTAAGAGCTATGCAGGGAGATCACCTGTAAGAGCTGTGCAGGGAGATGCAGCTCTCTCTGTGCAAGGAGATTGCCGGTAAGAGCTGTGCAGGGAGATGCAGCTTCTCTCTGTGCAGGGAGATCGCCTGTAAGAGCTGTGCAGGGAGATGCAGCGTCTCTCTGTGCAGGCAGATTGCCTGTAAGAGCTGTGCAGGGAGATGCAACTTCTCTCTGTGCAGGGAGATCGGCTGTAAGAGCTATGCAGGGAGATGCAGCTTCTCTGTGTGCAGGGAGATTGCCTGTAAGAGCAGTGCAGGGAGATGCAGCGTCTCTGTGCAGGGAAATTGCCTGTAAGAGCAGTGCTAAGATGCAGCGTCTCTGTGTGCAGGGAGATCGCCTGTAAGAGCTGTGCAGGGAGATGCAGCTTCTCTCTGTGCAGGGAGATGCAGCGTCTCTGTGCAGGGAGATTGCCTGTAAGAGCTGTGCAGGGAGATGCTGCATCTCTGTGCAGGGAGATGCAGCGTCTCTGTGCAGGGAGATTGCCTGTAAGAGCTGTGCAGAGAGATTGCCTGTAAGAGCTGTGCAGGGAGATGCAGCGTCTCTGTGCAGGGAGATTGCCTGTAAGAGCTGTGCAGGGAGATGCAGCGTCTCTGTGCAGGGAGATTGCCTGTAAGAGCAGAGCAGGGAGATTGCCTGTAAGAGCTGTGCAGGAAGATGCAGCGTCTCTGTGCAGGGAGATTGCCTGTAAGAGCCATGCTGAGATGTAGCTTCTCTGTGCAGGGAGATCGCCCGTAAGAGCTGTGCAGGGAGATGCAGCGTCTCTTTGTGCAGGGAGATTGCCTGTAAGAGCTGTGCAGGGAGATGCAGCTTCTCTCTGTGCAGGGAGATCGGCTGTAAGAGCTATGCAGGGAGATGCAGCTCTCTCTGTGCAGGGAGATTGCCTGTAAGAGATGTGCAGGGAGATGCAGCTTCTCTCTGTGCAGGGATATTGACTGTAAGAGTTGTGCAGGGAGATGCAGCGTGTCTGTGTGCAGGGAGATCGGCTGTAAGAGCTATGCAGGGAGATGCAGCTCTCTCTGTGCAGGGAGATTGCCTGTAAGAGCTGTGCAGGGAGATGCAGCTTCTCTCTGTGCAGGGAGATTGACTGTAAGAGCTGTGCAGGGAGATGCAGCGTCTCTGTGCAGGGAGATGCAGCTTCTCTCTGTGCAGGGAGATGCAGCGTCTCTGTGCAGGGAGATGCAGCGTCTCTGTGTGCAGGGAGATTGCCTGTCAGAGCTGTGCATGGAGATGCAGCGTCTCTGTGCAGGGAGATGCAGCGTCTCTGTGTGCATGGAGATGCAGCGTCTCTGTGCAGGGAGATGCAGCCTCTCTGTGTGCATGGAGATGCAGCGTCTCTGTGCAGGGAGATGCAGCGTCTCTGTGTGCATGGAGATGCAGCGTCTCTGTGCAGGGAGATGCAGCGTCTCTGTGTGCAGGGAGATTGCCTGTCAGAGCTGTGCATGGAGATGCAGCGTCTCTGTGCAGGGAGATGCAGCGTCTCTGTGTGCATGGAGATGCAGCGTCTCTGTGCAGGGAGATGCAGCCTCTCTGTGTGCATGGAGATGCAGCGTCTCTGTGCAGGGAGATGCAGCGTCTCTGTGTGCATGGAGATGCAGCGTCTCTGTGCAGGGAGATGCAGCGTCTCTCTGCAGGG
The DNA here is from genome assembly GCF_040206685.1 of Ascaphus truei. Classification (NCBI taxonomy): domain Eukaryota; kingdom Metazoa; phylum Chordata; class Amphibia; order Anura; family Ascaphidae; genus Ascaphus; species Ascaphus truei. The sequence goes on along the minus strand of NW_027456149.1, from coordinate 16,381 downwards.
AGATGCAGCGTCTCTGTGTGCAGCTCTTCCAGACTGCTGGAGTGAAATTGAATGTTATGTTCATTTCGCTCGTAAAACAACTACAAACTAGTGCGGTCTGTAATTTTTTAACACACGGTATCTAACATGCGATATATCTTACTGGATTCTGTGAGGTATTAACATGCACGATGCTGCAGTTATATTATCGAAGCTACCTGACTAAATAGGCCCCTAAGACAGGAAAGTAGGAGCTTGTAGAATGGAAAACATGGTGTTCTGTATCAAGACATAATTGTCCCAGTTTTGGGGTGCACGGTAAGAGAAGGAGCAGAGGCCGGATACTTCGCTGAACCTTGGGACAGTGAACAGTCTTTTGGAGTCAGATCTCAGGTGATAAGTGCTGCATGTGGTAGGGTGAGGAGCTTGTTCAGGTAGCTGGGTATCTTTCATAGAAAGTATTTGAAGGAGAGATGAACTTTGCGCCTAGACTCAAGTGATGACCAATCTAGTTCTTTGAATAGGCACAGGCTGATATTTTCGGTACTCCCAGTTCCCGGGATAGGCGTGCTGCAGATCTTTTAGTAGTACTGTAAAATACTGTATATAATGCTACTTATCTCCGGAGCTCTGGATCTGCAATCCGCTCAGAAACTTGTTTGGCCTTATTCAATGTGCTATGAAGCGTTTCTACATAGTGGAGAAGATTCCTAATCTCTGAACGGAGCAAATCTCTTTCCCAGCTCTGGGAAGTGGCTGCACAGCATGTTGAATATCGAAGTAACAGAATTGATTGCCCTACAATGCAGAGGGCAGAAGACATCATACCCCTATTTGTATTTAAATAAAGAAAACTATTTGACATAGGATTAGGCTACAAGCAGAACGAAGAGGGCAACAGATTTCTATTACACTAGCAGAGGTGTGATATAATATAACATATTGAATATTAAATCACTGATCTAACCGAAATAGCAACAAAATGCCCTTTTAACTACTAATAATCATCTCACTTGTCTCATTTAGATCAAATTTAAGTTAGTAACATATCTTCGTTTTTCTAACCAGCTGACTGACTGGGGGATTAACAAAGCACTATGCGCTATGTCAGGGATGCGCAAAGTGGGGGTCGCGAGATTCTAGGGGGGGCGGCGGTTGCAGAGGCCCTGCACTTCCCCGAAGGCATTTAAATTATATGACGGGGATTGCGTGAGGCCTCTGTAAAACTCCCTTACCTTACAGCGATGCGTCGTCATGGCAACCCGGCGTCAAATGACGAGGCGGGTCACGTGACGTCGCATTGCCATGCATTGGGGGGGCGAGCAGGTGGGACATACCAGGCAGGGGGGCATATGAAGAACTTTGCGCAGTCGTGGACTAGGTCATGGTTAAGGATATCCCAGCTTCAGCACAGGTGACTCACCCGAACACTGAGCCTCTGACTGGGCCACCTGTGCTGAAGCAGGGAATGACTGAGCCACCAGTGCTGAAGCTGGGATATCCTTAAAACCTGACGAATCTTAACGAAGCTTAGTGACTAGAGTAAGAGTTTGACAATGACTCATTTGCATATCATTTTCACTAACAGCCGTTATAATTAATGCTACACATTTAACGGGAATAAAATTGGGTCAGGTCACTTTACATAAACTAATGGGAGTTTAGTGAATGTGGACCTTTGTGTCCGGAACAGTGCGCCCCAGTGTCCAGACTGACACTTCTATCTTAAACAGAGAGAGCGTCGCTGCGTCTGTGTCATTTTGGCGTATGGACTGAGAATAAACACTTGACCATTTTCATTCTATCTTTTTCTAACCAAAGACTGCAGTGAGAGCAGGTTTTACAGGCCGAGTAAATCAATAACGGATGCCCTAGCTGTTTGCCTGTAAATGTACTCATTCATTTTAATAAGAAGTCTGAGAAGCTTAACACTCCCAAACAGCAGTTTCATTTGCACACGTGCAGTATGTGCCCCAGCCTGCTCGCCGAGGACTTGCCTGCTCTCTATATACAGGGAAGGATGCTGTCAGTCCAGAGTTACTTTTTATACTGCAAAAGAAATTGACCTGCAGTTATTGTTTTCTTTTTCCAACCGGCTAAATCGAGCGTTCCCTGTTCAACGAGAGGAATGAAAATGGATTGAGCTGGACAACATGGGTTTATGAGCTAAAAAAAAAGATTGTTTTATTTATGAGTTACGATTGGGGATGCCGCCTGACTCCGGGGAAGAACGAGAAGTCCGGTTATGAAACGGTGACGTGGCTGAATATGGCACGGATATATCGGGATGGGACATTTGGCCGCGGTTGTTTTGCCGCAAACTAAATGACCGCCGCCGTTCGACCACAGAAGGACGCTCCGCCACTGCTGATCCGCCACTGTAACCCCCACCTCTTCTAAGGTAAGTCACTTTTAGGGTAGGGAGTTAATTTAAGGTTAATTTAAGGGGTTTTAACGATTAGGGTAGGGGGTTAGTCTTAGCTGTTAGGGTAGCGAGATTTAAGGTAAGGGCTCAGGGTTGGGGTTTTTAGAGGTAAGGGTTTAGGGTAGGGGGGTTTTCAGCACTAAGTACCGTTAATTAACGTCAGGTTATTTGGGACGCCTATCCACTAAAGAGCTTAGCCTCACGTTAACTCAATGCTGCTCCTTGAGATAAGTAGAGATGGGCACATTTTTGTGGCGGATTTTGATCCACCTCGGATCGGCCGGCCCATTTGGTCGGCAGATTTCCGCGAATCAATCTCAAAAAGGGCGAGTTGTCTTTTCCATATTTTATAAAAATATTTTATCACTGACAATCCACGTGGCGGAATAATAATCTGTGGTCGGATTTTTAAGAATCCAATCCGCGGATTCCCGGAATCCGTGCCCGGATTAAAAAAAAAATCCGCCAATGGATTGCGGAATCCGTGGATTGGATTTTTAAAAAGTCCGTACAGATTGTATCCAATGGCGGTTTTGGATCAAAGACTGAGCGACTGATTGAGCCACCTGTGCTGAAACAGGGACTGATTGAGCCACCTGTGCTGAAGCAGGGATATGATGAGACAGAGGCCCCAGAATGGGGTCGTAGGCTCCTTAAGGGCTGCGACGTCCTGATTGGCGTGAGCTGGGGGGTCGGATAACCCACCTCCCCCCCACGGAGTGGGAAGGCTGCTTGTCCCCTCCCATCTAGGGGGAGGGGAGTGAGAGGGTATAAAGAGAGGGTCCCTGGGGGGAAGAGTCAGAGATAACGGAATTCCCACCCACCCATCCCCAATGTTTGGCTATTGTATTAAACTGTTGGAATGTTATATTAAAAAGATTTGTATCACACAGGAGCAGTTTGTCTCCTCGTCACAGCGGAGCTGCCGCGCCAGCCGAGCTCAGGAGACGGAGAACGGGCGAGGACTTTAGTGTCCGCCTGTCAGGTGGAGCCCCTAGAACATCGCGACAGGCTGGAGGCGCCGGCTGTAGGGCCGGGCCGGCCTATGCCCAATCAACGCTGGTAAAAGGCTGGGCGCCAGCTTTAGGGCTGGGCCTAAGCTGACCCTAGGGGCGGGAGGGGGAGGGAAGCAGCCCAACATCGGCTGAATGAGGATCTCCCCCTCCCATCTTACAGTGCTTTTGGGCGGGGGGAGGGAGCGCAGCCAATTACTGGCCCCTGGGCAAGGATCTCCCCCCCATGCACATGCTACGGGCGGGGGCAGGGAGCGCGGCCAATTGCTGGCCCCTGGGCAAGGATCCCCCCCCCCATTTCGCATGGATCCTGCTTGGCTGGCGGGCAGGCTGGTTCATTTTAACAGCGGGTGTTAAACTAAAGCTGTGACCTTTTCTTCCAACCTTGTGTGGTGTGACGTTATTTGGTTTAGCGTTACAAAGGAGGGGCGGCGCTTAAAGCCTTTATCCTGAAACCCTGACCTGTTGGTGGTCCCCGAGGACCGCAGTCTCTCACCCCTGTTCTAACGCATTGCTCTGCTGCAGTATGTCAGGCTCATGGCCCCGGTACCTGTGAATATTGCTAGATCTCAAAGTCATAATTGATGTGCGTTAGTTTGGCTAGGCCCAAGGAAAGGTTTGCGTGTTTAATGTACCTTTTGTTCCTTTTCCTACTTTCGACCACACTTTAGGCTGATGAGCATTGAATGAAGCAGTAATATACAGGAGCGGTGCGCAAACTGTGGGGCGCGACCCCCAGGGGGGGCGCGACACTGCCGACGGGGGGCGCGGGGTTTACAGAGGCCCCGCGCGCTTCCCGAAGGCCCTTAAATTAAGTGCCGGGGGAGCTGCAGGGCCTCTGTAAACCTAACTTACCGTGGCTCCGGCGGCTTCCTCCCTGTGTCGCCATGGCAACGCGGCGTCAAAATGACGCTGCGAGGTCATGTGACGTCACGTTGCTATGGCAACGTGACGTCATTACGCCGGAGCGCGGGTAAGTTGGGGTTGGGAGGGGGGCGCGGGAGTGAGGGGACAGCCGGCAGGGGGGCACAGGGAAAAAAGTTTGCGCCCCCCTGATATACAGTATTCTCCTTGCAGCGTAAAGGTTTGAAAGCTTCTGAAAAACCCAAACCCTACAAAAGTTGTGTGTGCCGAGCACGTGCATTGAACGTGAAACTTCTTTGTGTGTTTTGCCACAGAAATTGTATTTGCGATGGTGATGTTTTTAATTTAATAAAAGAGATTTGAGAGTATAATTTATTTTTGTTTGAAATGTCCATGCTATCACTTGGAATACATGATATAATTGACTTATGATAACTGAAGTAAGCTGCGTATATTTTGGATTGCAAAGTATCTCAACGCCGTCACTCTCAAAAGTCTTTCATTCAATCAAATAATGATAACAATCAAAACACAATTTCAGTGACAAAACGCAAAGAAATTTGACTTAAAACGTGATCGGCACACACCCGTATTTTTTTTTTTTATATATATATATAATCATTACAGTTACTGTATTATATTAATCTATATACAATTCACGTGTTATACTGTATGTGTAAACCTTTCATGTTTCCACCTGCCTTTTTTATTATAAATGGTATGTACAGTACAGTAGCACCCGGCTATATTCCACAGGCCTAGCATTGCAGGTGCTGGTAATAGCTGGCAGTGCTAGAGTTAAATCCTTAGCACATGGCCCTGCATGTGAGTGAGTTCCTGGAGGTATACTACGTTGCAGCTTTCAGGCACATGTCTGACTGCATTTGGAGTCACATGCCAGGGTGAGTGGCTGTGCTACAGTAGGATCGGCCCAGTTACTGGGGTAGTGAAGCTGGCCACTCCCCAGGTATAAAGCTGTGATTCCCTCCCAGTGTATTAGGTGGTTACCCATCACAGCGCTGAACCTGTGAAACCAACTCAACTGTGGCAAGTAACACAGATCAAGAAGCTTCCTAAAGAGTGCGACAATACACTCAACAAGAGAACTTGGAGTAATGAGGCTCAAGCCTCGGTATCCAATATCACCACTGACAGATTTAATCTGTCAGTCAGAACAGAACGGTCAGTCAGTGTATTAGGTGTGTTCTTGCTCTCACTACTGTTGAGTAAGGGGCAAGTGTGACTCCTCCTGAGTCCTGTCCCACCCAGGGGGTGGATGAGACCCCGGGGGAGGGGAGGGTGGGGATAATACTCCAGACCGAGGCTCATCAGTTCCTGCTGAGGCCTAACCTGCCCAAGGGAAGGGGTGAGGATAATCTAAGTCTAGGTACTCAGTTCCTACTGAGGCCTTACATCTGCCCAAGGGAGGGGTGGATGCTGTACTGCCAAGAGCAGGGTGGGAGACCCAGGCAAGGATCTGTGTCTTGGGCCCAGTAGATAGTGCGTCCTGAGGCAAGCTGCGAGATTACAGCTTATCTACCTGGGTTATGTAGGGACCAGCGTGGGTAAGCATCTCTCTTCTGCCTGAGGAAGAACCTGTACTGAATCGTGATGTATGAGGATAATTGCACCCAATAAACCTGTGCAGTTGAAAAGTTCCTGGCACTCCGTTTTAATCATTGATTATAGTTCCTGTGAGGGGTTACCCCCTGCCCCTGGCTGGGCTCTTGCAGGTGGAGGCGCTGCGCATCATACCCCAAATCTCACATCGCGGAGGTTCAGGCGACAGATTTACCAACATCTCCTAGCCATATATATCCTGATCAGCGGGATAGGGGTGTTACAGGTACATTTCACATTTTTTTGCTATTTGCACTTCTATATTTATGCTCACTTGGAATTCCTCTGGTAACAGTGGTGTGTGTGTGTCCCCTGTGTGTGTGTGTGTGTGTGTGTGTGTGTGTGTGTGTGTGTGTCCCCTGTGTGTGTGTGTGTCCTGTGTGTGTGTGTGTGTCCTTGTGTGTGTTTCCCTTACTGCAAATGCGCGGAGTCGGACGGGCCTTCTGCGGAGTACGGCGGCTGCAAATGCGCATGCGCGGCCATCTCCAGCCCATGACATCACTTCCGTCACAGATTTTCATTTCCAGCCAAGAGATTTTTCCCAACAAAACCCCGTAGGTGCCAGCAAAGAAGTTTCACTTCAAAAAACGAAAATGCAGATAAAGGAAGCCAGCTTGCTTGAAGCCAGCAAAGTATTTTGGCCCATATTTACTAAATAGTGTTAAGCTATAAGGTATCTTGCAGGCACAGCCTATTTATTTGAATGGGACGTTAAGTGTCTTAGCACCGCTTATTAAATATATCCTTTATGCATGGATTTAAATGCATACTATTTTATTTTTTGAGTAGCCTATATTGAACAACTGTTTTTATATATTAAAGTATATGAAAATAGCCATCTGTAGGGTTACCAGGTATCTGGTATTGAATCAGACTGTCCTGTATTTGGACTCTCTGTCCAGTAAAACATTAGATGTAATCTATGTGTATACCGATATTACTCCTCTGGACATAGTGACCTGACCGGCTTCAGTGGCCGCAGGATTTCCCCGAGCAGGGAGAGAGCAGGGCTGCTGCTAGGGCGCTGGGCGGCTTCCTCCATCCTGATTGGTTGCTGCTGGGTAAAAGGTATAGTTTCTTTACTTCTGGTTAAAAAGTTAGCAGCTTTTAAGTGAGATGCTAAATAAGTGGGACAAGTCTCCCCATGTTAGGCACCGGGCACGGTGACCTCCGAAACAGAGAGTGGATTGCAGTGGCTGGGGCTAGCAAGTCTGGACCGAGCCCAAAGCTAGCAGGAGTGCTGGTAAGAGCAGGCTGCAGCCGGGACAGGCTGCACTAGGAGCGTTGTCAGACAAGCTGAGGTCAGGATCAGGCAGCAATCAGGAACAAGCTCAGACAAGCCGAGGTCTGAGCAGGCAGCAGTCAGGAACATGGTCAGATAAGCTGAGGTCTGAGCAGGCAGCAATCAGGAACAAGCTCAGACAAGCCGAGGTCTGAGCAGGCAGCAATCAGGAACATGGTCAGATAAGCTGAGGTCTGAGCAGGCAGCAATCAGGAACATGGTCAAACAAGCCGAGGTCAGGGCAGGCAGCAATCAGGAACATGGTCAGACAAGCTGAGGTCAGGGCAGGTAGCATTCAGGAACATGGTCAGACAAGCCAAGGTCAGGGCAGGCAGCAATCAGGAACATGGTCAGACAAGCTGAGGTCAGGGCAGGCAGCAATCAGGAACATGGTCAGACAAGCCAAGGTCAGGGCAGGCAGCAATCAGGAACATGGTCAGACAAGCTGAGGTCAGGGCAGGTAGTGATCAGGACCATGGTCAGACAAGTCGAGGTCTGAGCAGGTAGCAATCAGGAACATGGCCAGACAAGCTGAGGTCTGAGCAGGCAGCGATCAGGAACATGGTCAGACAAGCTGAGGTTAGGGCAGGCAGCAATCAGGAACATGGTCAGACAAGCCGAGGTCAGGTAAGGCAGCAATCGGGAACATGGTGAGACAAGCTGAGGTCAGGGCAGGTAACAATCAGGAACATGGTCAGACAAGCCAAGGTCAGGTAAGATCGCAATCAGGAACATGGTCAGACAAGCTGAGGTCAGAGCAGGCAGCAATCAGGACACATGCTCAGACAAGCCGAGGTCAGGGCAGGCAGTGATCAGGAACATGGGTAGGCAGCAATCCGGAACATGGTCAGACAAGCCGAGGTCAGGGCAGGCAGCAATCAGGAACATGGTCAGACAAGCCAGGGTCTGAGCTGATAGCAATCAGGAATATGGCCAGACAAGCTGAGGTCAGGGTAGGTAGCAATCAGGAACATGGTCAGACAAGCTGAGGTCAGGGCAGGCCGCAATCAGGAACATGGGCAGGCAACAATCAGGAACATGACAGGCAGCAATCGGGAACATGGTCAGACAAGCTGAGGTCAGGGCAGGCAGCAACCAGGAACATGGTCAGACAAGCCGAAGTCTGAGCAGGTAGCAATCAGGAACATAATCAGACAAGCCGAGGTCAGGGCAGGTAGCATTCAGGAACATGGTCAGACAAGCCGAGGTCAGGTCAGGTAGCAATAAGGAACATGGTCAGACAAGCCGAGGTCAGGGCAGGTAGCATTCAGGAACATGGTCAGACAAGCTGAGGTCAGGGTAGGTAGTGATCAGGACCATGGTCAGACAAGTCGAGGTCTGAGCAGGTAGCAATCAGGAACATGGCCAGACAAGCTGAGGTTAGGGCAGGCAGCAATTAGGAACAAGCTCAGACAAGCCGAGGTCAGGTAAGGCAGCAATCGGGAACATGGTGAGACAAGCTGAGGTCAGGACAAGTAACAATCAGGAACATGGTCAGACAAGCCAAGGTCAGGTAAGATCGCAATCAGGAACATGGTCAGACAAGCTGAGGTCAGAGCAGGCAGCAATCAGGACACATGCTCAGACAAGCCGAGGTCAGGGCAGGCAGTGATCAGGAACATGGGCAGGCAGCATTCCGGAACATGGTCAGACAAGCTGAGGTCAGGGCAGGTAGCAATCAGGAACATGGTCAGACAAGCTGTGGTCAGGGCAGGCAGCAATCAGGAACATGGTCAGACAAGCTGAGGTCAGGGCAGGTAGCAATCAGGAACATGGTCAGACAAGCTGAGGTCAGGTAGCAATCAGGAACATGGTCAGACAAGCTGGGGTCTGAGCAGATAGCAATCAGGAATATGGTCAGACAAGCTGAGGTCAGGGTAGGTAGCAATCAGGAACATGGTCAGACAAGCTGAGGTCAGGGCAGGCCGCAATCAGGTACATGGGCAGGCAACAATCAGGAACATGAGAGGCAGCAATCGGGAACATGGTCAGACAAGCTGAGGTCAGGGCAGGCAGCAATCAGGAACATGGTCAGACAAGCCGAAGTCTGAGCAGGTAGCAATCAGGAACATAATCAGACAAGCCGAGGTCAGGGCAGGTAGCATTCAGGAACATGGTCAGACAAGCCGAGGTCAGGGCAGGTAGCAATCAGGAACATGGTCAGACAAGCCGAGGTCAGGGCAGGTAGCATTCAGGAACATGGTCAGACAAGCCAAGGTCAGGTAAGATAGCAATCAGGAACATGGTCAGACATGCCGAGGTCAGGGCAGGTAGAAATCAGGAACATGGTCAGACAAGCCTCGGCTTGGGCAGGCAGTGAACAAGAACAGATTTGCAGCCAGGCTGAATCAAAATGGAAGAAACAAATGAAACAGGAAACAGTCTGCTTATAAAGGAAACCCGAGGGTGTGTCCATGGGGCTGGTAGGAAACCGATGTAGGTGCAGCAGGCTGACCAGGGAGGGCTCAGACTTATACAGAAACGATGCTGCTATTCAGCAGCTAGTTTAGTTCACTGCCAGAACTACCACCCTAGAGGGCTGATGTTGTGGGGTTGGATCTCTCAGCATCTCATACTCATTCTCCATAAAAATATAACGTATTGTTAAAGCTATGAAACCTCCCTGATTGGCTGTGAGAGTCCTGGTTTTTAAGTGCTTGGCCCAATGTCCTCCTGTATTTGACGTAATAACCTCGCTTTCATGCATTTATATAAAACGCGATGGGACCTCTCTTTTATATCTTGTAGGTGATACATGTGGCACAAATGTAGGGAATGAAAGACAAACTCGGGACTCATGATGTTTTCCACAATACTGTTAATATTAACAAACAATCGGAGGCTTGTTCCTCACAGATTACAGTTCTTCATGGCTCTTCTGAAGGCATTAGAGCAGAGGTGGACAACCCTAGTCCTCAAGGCCTCCAGTCCTCGATCAACGACTGAGCCACTGATTGGGCCATCTGTGCTGAAGCAGAGATATCCTTAAAACCCGACCTGTTGGTGGCCCTTGAGGACTGGAGTTGGTCACACCTGCATTAGAGGACTTGGGCAGTTGCATGACAATTGGCATTGGTTCTTCACATATAATATACATGTGGTGGTCTTACATAGGGCAGTGCCACATTAGAATACGTCTCAGACCCATAAGTCACTGGGCAAAATAATTGTTTCACAAAGAAATAGATTTCTGTCCTTCACCTTCACGTTCAAATAGTACCTCTGTCTGATAACACTGCTTTTACTAAAGCACCAGAATGGGGTGAACATTAAATATGAGACCTCTGTACTAATTAATTGTATTCTGCCAAGTAATACCGATAATAATATTATAATTACAAATATATTCCATGTTACAAGAGAAAATGTATCAGAAAATCTGTTGTTTGTGATGCAATTTTTTTATTGGAATAACATTTTATAATGACCAAGCTTTCTGCATCTGGTCCAACATCCAATATCTTCCAAAGCTACAGTAGGGTAAGAGGTAGGTTTGGTACAGTTTAAATGAATCATTTACTCATTGTAAAAGCAATGTTAAGGAACGTTAAGGGTCACAGCAGAACATTTATAACATTTGGAAATGCCGATATATACACTTTAATAAAAGCCGCACCCTTTTTGTGTTTTTCATTATATCACTCATTAAATAAGTTACGGTGGGTAAAAAGGGACAAAAACCCTCCACTGTACAGCATACAGCTACTGAAAATATCACTTATGAGCACATTCACATGTCTCAGACAGGTTTGCACACCTGCTTTTCAACCTATATCTCCTATCATGCAGTGCTTCCACTGCAGACAGGGATTCTGGGAAATGACATGCAAATGAGCACACAGTGTCATTAAATCACAATGTATATATGTTACATTATACATATTATGTTGTTTTAGGGGAAATATTAAGTGTGTTCGCTTCCCCGCCCAGCGACTGAATGCATACTACATCATTTCCATGAAAGAGGGAACATTCCTGTATTTTTCACCAAAAACGTTAAAATGAATCGCACTTTTAATTATATAGTATAATGTTTTCTTACATTTGGAAGTAAAATACAGAGTTAGAACACAATTAGTCTCCCAGTGCACAGTGGTTCAGGAAATATTTAAATTACTTTATCTTACAAAAAAAGCTGCTGGTAACATAAATGCCCGCAAACCAATGTATACCGGGAAGAATGCCCATCGGGATGATGTCCTCTCAATCAATGGCTATCATTCCCAGAGGCCTTGTTTTCTCCTCCAAAAGCCAGGACCAACAAAATGAAACATCCCTTGAAATTGAGACTTCCTGCTCTTAAGGTCCGTGGTGCGGGAGAAATCGCAGTACAAGTGTATCGACTTAAACTGAAACGAGAAGGGGTCTGATGCGCTATTTAAATGGTAGAAATAACAAATAATTGCACGCACGACATTATAGCACTATTGCCCTTATACAGATTCACTGAATTTGAATTGTTCGTAGCGCCTCTATGCCACAACTCATCATCGGATTTTGCTCTACGGTGGTGGTGCTCAACTCCAGTCCTCAAGACCCCTCAGAGGTCTTCGACTGAGCCACGGGTGGAGCCACCTGGGCTGAAGCAGGGATATCCTTAAGACCTGACCTGTTGGGGGGTTCTTGAGGACTGGAGTTGAGACCCCCGCTCAATGGGATGAGGGGAGACAACAACACCCCTCCTCCCTCTCCCCCTCCAGAACCTCAACTTTTTGTCCACCGCTACATGTATGGTGTTGTTGCCTTATGCTATATGCCATTTATAGTGCTCAGAACGGGTACAGTAGTTATCTTCTGAACTGGCCATTCAGGACTTGCATTAGGGCCAAGTAACATTATGTGACTCTTCCCACTGGAAAAGAAGCGGTAGACATCTTTCTCATCTCGCACGTTTGCCATAGGCACGGTTTTGGAATTTTTTAAGTGTATGTTTATATATCAGTACGGTTACTCCGTGGAATAATGTGATGTTTGAAGATGTCATAGTCAAGTATTTGTGAGATCGTTTTGTGTTCTGATTATAGCATAAAGGGGATCAGAGCTCGGGATCAGGGTTCGGGGGATCAGGGTTCGAAAAACTCTACATTTGGAAGCGTTTGACCTGTTTGCGTTCATACTGTTTCTTTAACATATATTATAATACATGTAGCACCTAAAATCTTCCCCTTGCCCTGCATGTCAGCCCTGGTAAGCTGCAGGCAGTGGCAGGGTTAACAGACAGCACCAGACTAGGCAGGTGAGTTAGTCTCCATTTTGTTGCACTATTGTTGCACTTTCAGGCACACGCTTGTCTGGAGGATGCTGGAGTCACATGCCAGGATGAGCACCCGGCTGTTGCTACACTTAGATCTGCCCAGTTACTGGGGCAGGGGGTTGGCCACTCCCTAGGTATAAATATTCAGCTCCACCTAATTATCATTAGACCCCAGAGTGGGGTTGAGAGTGAAGGGGGAGAGGGAGAGACCCCAGGGAGAGCAGACCCCAGAGGGGGGTGGAGAGTGAAAGGGGGACCCCAGGGAGAGCATACCTCAGAGGGGGTGAGATATCCTGGAGGGGGAGGGGAAAGGGGGGGAGGGGAAAGGGGGGAGGGGAGGAATAATCCTCCTTCAATTGTTTTACCAGGCATGGACCTGTTCCCCAGATATAGTATAGATATAGTGCGAATAGGAGTGTCAGTCTCTAGAGCAGGAGAGAGAGCCTCAATCATTCCCCCAGTGCATGTAGGGATTGGGAGCAGCATTGCGGAAGCTGCCACCCTGGGTTATGTGGGGACCAGAGGAGGTGAGTTATCTCCAATTCGCATGAGGACGATTGAACCGACCTGTTGCTGGGATGAAAACCTGTCCTGTTGCTGCTATGTATGCGGATCTGCCAAATAAAGAGTCTGTTGAAAAGTTCCTGACGCCCTGTTCTGTTATTCATTCCACTACAGCCTGGGCCTGAACCGACGAAGAGAGGAACCCTGAGATCAAAGGTAACCCGCTGAGCTAACACTCTAGCAGAACAGGTCTAAACCCTGTCTGGAAAGATCAGAGACTGTGATAGTTTATGTGACAACCTATCCCTGGCAGCCATGTGGGTGGGGGGGGGGGACAGGTTCGTTACATACAATATCTGATCTGGCTCTTTAAAGATAGTGACCACATTTCATTTCTCCGCACTTAATGTCTGTAATGTACTTCCAGTGTTGCCTTAGTATAAACACATTTGATTATATGTTGTCATGGTGCCGTTTATAGTGTGACTTTTGGACCTAAATTTAAAAAGCAATTAAACACATTTACAAAGATAAAACAAATGTTAAAGATGATAGAAACATTAGTAAGTGGGCGAGTATTCAATTGTACTGCATCTCACCATGCCCTTCCTATCCTCCAATACCTGGACTGTCTCCTCCTGCATCTCACCATGCCCTTCCTATCCTCCAATACCTGGACTGTTTCCTCCTGCATCTCACCATGCCCTTCCTATCCTCCAATACCTGGACTGTCTCCTCCTGCATCTCACCATGCCCTTCCTATCCTCCAATACCTGGACTGTCTCCTCCTGCATCTCACCATGCCCTTCCTATCCTCCAATACCTGGACTGTCTCCTCCTGCATCTCACCATGCCCTTCCTATCCTCCAATACCTGGACTGTTTCATCCTGCATCTCACCATGCCCTTCCTATCCTCCAATACCTGGACTGTTTCCTCCTGCATCTCACCATGCCCTTCCTATCCTCCAATACCTGGACTGTCTCCTCCTGCATCTCACCATGCCCTTCCTATCCTCCAATACCTGGACTGTCTCCTCCTGCATCTCACCATGCCCTTCCTATCCTCCAATACCTGGACTGTTTCCTCCTGCATCTCACCATGCCCTTCCTATCCTCCAATACCTGGACTGTCTCCTCCTGCATCTCACCATGCCCTTCCTATCCTCCAACACCCGGAATGTCTCCTCCTGCATCTCACCATGCCCTTCCTATCCTCCAATACCTGGACTGTTTCCTCCTGCATCTCACCATGCCCTTCCTATCCTCCAATACCTGGACTGTCTCCTCCTGCATCTCACCATGCCCTTCCTATCCTCCAATACCTGGACTGTCTCCTCCTGCATCTCACCATGCCCTTCCTATCCTCCAATACCTGGACTGTCTCCTCCTGCATCTCACCATGCCCTTCCTATCCTCCAATACCTGGACTGTCTCCTCCTGCATCTCACCATGCCCTTCCTATCCTCCAATACCTGGACTGTCTCCTCCTGCATCTCACCATGCCCTTCCTATCCTCCAATACCCGGAATGTCTCCTCCTGCATCTCACCATGCCCTTCCTATCCTCCAATACCTGGACAGCCTCCTCCTGCATCTCACCATGCCCTTCCTATCCTCCAATACCTGGACTGTCTCCTCCTGCATCTCACCATGCCCTTCCTATCCTCCAATACCTGGACTGTCTCCTCCTGCATCTCACCATGCCCTTCCTATCCTCCAATACCTGGACTGTCTCCTCCTGCATCTCACCATGCCCTTCCTATCCTCCAATACCTGGACTGTTTCCTCCTGCATCTCACCATGCCCTTCCTATCCTCCAATACCTGGACTGTCTCCTCCTGCATCTCACCATGCCCTTCCTATCCTCCAATACCTGGACTGTCTCCTCCTGCATCTCACCATGCCCTTCCTATCCTCCAATACCTGGACTGTCTCCTCCTGCATCTCACCATGCCCTTCCTATCCTCCAATACCTGGACTGTTTCCTCCTGCATCTCACCATGCCCTTCCTATCCTCCAATACCTGGACTGTTTCCTCCTGCATCTCACCATGCCCTTCCTATCCTCCAATACCTGGACTGTCTCCTCCTGCATCTCACCATGCCCTTCCTATCCTCCAATACCTGGACTGTCTCCTCCTGCATCTCACCATGCCCTTCCTATCCTCCAATACCTGGACTGTTTCCTCCTGCATCTCACCATGCCCTTCCTATCCTCCAATACCTGGACTGTTTCCTCCTGCATCTCACCATGCCCTTCCTATCCTCCAATACCTGGACTGTCTCCTCCTGCATCTCACCATGCCTTCCTATCCTCCAATACCCGGAATGTCTCCTCCTGCATCTCACCATGCCCTTCCTATCCTCCAATACCTGGACTGTTCCTCCTGCATCTCACCATGCCCTTCCTATCCTCCAATACCTGGACTGTCTCCTCCTGCATCTCACCATGCCCTTCCTATCCTCCAATACCTGGACTGTCTCCTCCTGCATCTCACCATGCCCTTCCTATCCTCCAATACCTGGACTGTCTCCTCCTGCATCTCACCATGCCCTTCCTATCCTCCAATACCTGGACTGTCTCCTCCTGCATCTCACCATGCCCTTCCTATCCTCCAATACCTGGACTGTCTCCTCCTGCATCTCACCATGCCCTTCCTATCCTCCAATACCTGGACTGTCTCCTCCTGCATCTCACCATGCCCTTCCTATCCTCCAATACCTGGACTGTCTCCTCCTGCATCTCACCATGCCCTTCCTATCCTCCAATACCTGGACTGTCTCCTCCTGCATCTCACCATGCCCTTCCTATCCTCCAATACCTGGACTGTCTCCTCCTGCATCTCACCATGCCCTTCCTATCCTCCAATACCTGGACTGTTCCTCCTGCATCTCACCATGCCCTTCCTATCCTCCAATACCTGGACTGTTTCCTCCTGCATCTCACCATGCCCTTCCTATCCTCCAATACCTGGACTGTCTCCTCCTGCATCTCACCATGCCCTTCCTATCCTCCAATACCCGGAATGTCTCCTCCTGCATCTCACCATGCCCTTCCTATCCTCCAATACCTGGACTGTCTCCTCCTGCATCTCACCATGCCCTTCCTATCCTCCAATACCTGGACTATCTCCTCCTGCATCTCACCATGCCTTCCTATCCTCCAATACCTGGACTGTCTCCTCCTGCATCTCACCATGCCCTTCCTATCCTCCAATACCTGGACTGTCTCCTCCTGCATCTCACCATGCCTTCCTATCCTCCAATACCTGGACTGTCTCCTCCTGCATCTCACCATGCCCTTCCTATCCTCCAATACCTGGACTGTCTCCTCCTGCATCTCACCATGCCCTTCCTATCCTCCAATACCTGGACTGTCTCCTCCTGCATCTCACCATGCCCTTCCTATCCTCCAATACCTGGACTGTCTCCTCCTGCATC
>NW_027456148.1:0-24629 GCF_040206685.1 Ascaphus truei | reverse complement strand
TTGAAGATCTTCCGGCCATCCAGGTCGTACCCGATGTGAGGGAAGTCCTGGTACCACTCCATGGGGACGTTACCCACCGTGTTACGGATGTCCTGGGAGAGATGGGGCACACGTTACCAGAACCGGTACAATAAGCAGGATCCAGCTTCACTGGCTACGTGATGTGGGGCTCTATTCTCTAAGCAGTGCTACGCCACGTCGCACATTACAGCCTCATTCCAGTCAATGGGCCGAGCTGGCAGGTGCCCTACGGAGTAGCACTGCTTACTAACATGGCCCAGTGAGTCCCCTAAATGATCCCCGTCACTTGCAACATGTGTAGCAGTAACGGATTATACATCATGTGTACGTTTATATACAGCTGGCCAGGTATATATCACACCTAATATAGGCACCAATGTGTACAGTTGTTACACAGTGACACAGTGACACAGTGACACAGTGACACAGTGACACAGTGACACAGTGACACAGTGTATGAGGTTAAAATAAAAAAAAAAGACGTACGTCCATCACCAGTACAACCTCTGCTAAATTTAGACGACAGATACTTTATCCTTTATCTATACTTACTTATTGATCCAGAGGAAGCAAACACACAACCCCAGAGTCACATCATCCAATAATATCTCATAACGGGAAAATACATTCCTTCCCGACTCCAAGAATTGTCAATCGGATTAATCCCTGTACTGTGTGTGCCTGTGTGCGTGCGTGCATATATATATACACACACACTCACACACACACACTCACACAGGCTCCATGCCCCATACTGTCACTGTGTCACCCTACGGGTGGAGGGACAGGCTCCATGCCCCATACTGCCACTGTGTCACCCTACGGGGGGAGGGACAGGCTCCATGTCCCATACTGTCACAGTGTCACCCTGCGGGGGGAGGGACAGACTCCATGCCCCATACTGTCACCCTGCGGGGGGAGGGACAGACTCCATGCCCCATACTGTCACCCTGCGGGGGGAGGGACAGACTCCATGCCCAATACTGTCACCCTGCGGGGGAGGGACAGGCTCCATGCCCCATACTGTCACCCTGCGGGGGAGGGACAGACTCCATGCCCCATACTGTCACCCTGCGGGGGAGGGACAGACTCCATGCCCCATACTGTCACAGTGTCACCCTGCAGGGGGAGGGACAGGCTCCATGTCCCATACTGTCACTGTGTCACCCTGCGGGAGGAGGGACAGACTCCATGCCCCATACTGTCACTGTGTCACCCTGCGGGGGGAGGGACAGGCTCCATGCCCCATACTGTCACAGTGTCACCCTGCGGGGGGAGGGACAGGCTCCATGCCCCATACTGTCACAGTGTCACCCTGCGGGGGGAGGGACAGGCTCCATGCCCCATACTGTCACAGTGTCACCCTGCGGGGGGAGGGACAGACTCCATGCCCCATACTGTCACAGTGTCACCCTGCGGGGGAGGGACAGACTCCATGCCCCATACTGTCACAGTGTCACCCTGCGTGGGGACGGACAGACTCCATGCCCCATACTGTCACAGTGTCACACTGCGGGGGGAGGGACAGGCTCCATGCCCCATACTGTCACCCTGCAGGGGGAGGGACAGACTCCATGCCCCATACTGTCACTGTGTCACCCTGCGGGGGAGGGACAGGCTCCATGCCCCATACTGTCACAGTGTCACCCTGCGGGGGGAGGGACAGACTCCATGTCCCATACTGTCACAGTGTCACCCTGCGAGGGAGGGACAGGCTCCATGTCCCATTCTGTCACAGTGTCACCCTGCGGGGGGAGGGACAGACTCCATGCCCCAGAGGTCTGGTCCGGTTCCATAAGCCGGACATTGCATGAATGTGTTCACCTTTGACCTCGCGAGCCCCCCCCCCCAATAGGACGGTGTCACCGCCCGATAGAGATTGTGCAGACAGGAGCCGCTGTGCGGCACAGGAAGAGTTAACATTGTGTCTCGTTAAGAAGCACAGCCAAGTCTGGGCTGTTAAATCCCACAGCCGTCTGGGGACTTCCCCCCTCATCCAGCTTCCGATGGAGGCCCCCCTCATCCCCCGTCTCCCCCTCATCCCCCCTGCCCATGTCTGCTGCCGGCAGCGGCGGAGGGGGGGGACCAGACGCTGCTCTCCTGTGTCACTATATAAACTCACCACACATCTGCAAGTCAGACACACAACTGCACGTGTGTGAGAGAGAGGGGGGGGAGCGAGGGAGAGAGAGAAGGAGAGAAGAAGAGACAGAGAGAGAAGAGAGAAGGAGAAGAGAGAGAGGGAGAAGAGAGAGAAGGAGAAGAGAGGAGAGAGAAGGAGAAGAGAGAGAGAGAAGAGAGAGAGGGAGGAGAAGAGAGAGAAGAGAGAAGGAGAAGAGAGAGAGGGAGAAGAGAGAGGAGAAGAGAGAGAGAGGGAGAAGAGAGAGAGGGAGAGAAAGAGAGAGGGAGGGGAGAGAGAAAGAGAGGGAGGGGAAAGAGAGAGGGGGAAGAGAGAGAGGGGGAAGAGAGAGAGAGGGGAAAGAGAGAGAGAGGGAAGAGAGAGAGAGGGGGAAGAGAGAGAGAGACGAGAGAGGGGAAGAGAGGGAAGGGATAGATACAGTAGGTATACTTACAGAGGAGAGAGATATAAAAGAGATGAAGAAATCGGAACGAATATAGTTTTAAAGGTAAGAAATAGAAGCAGAGAAAGCAAAGGCAAGTGACAGGAGCAGGACAGGGAGAGAGGAGGATAGGAGAGAGAGAGGAGAGAGGAGGGTAGGAGAGAGAGGAGGATAGGAGAGAGAGGAGGATAGGAGAGAGAGAAGGATAGGAGAGAGAGAAGATAGGAGAGAGAGAGAGGAGGATAGGAGGAGAGGAGAAGAGAGCGAGAGAGAAAGGAGAAGAGAGAGAGGAGAGAGTGAGGAGCAGGAGAGGAGGATAGGAGAGAGAGAAGGATAGGAGAGAGAGAAGATAGGAGAGAGAGAGAGGAGGATAGGAGGAGAGGAGAAGAGAGCGAGAGAGAAAGGAGAAGAGAGAGAGGAGAGAGTGAGGAGCAGTAGAGGAGGATAGGAGAGAGAGAAGGATAGGAGAGAGAGAAGATAGGAGAGAGAGAGAGGAGGATAGGAGGAGAGGAGAAGAGAGCGAGAGAGAAAGGAGAAGAGAGAGAGGAGAGAGTGAGGAGCAGGAGAGGAGGACAAGAAGAGACAGAGAGAGGAGACAGACAGAGAGGACTTGGGAAGGAGAGATCCAAACCTTCAAGCATCTGGTGGTCCCCAGCCCGTCTCACCCTCGGGGTGCCTGCCCCCCCGTGCCTCTGCCATGTCCTTTGCCATGCTGCGCCATGCCCCCCCCGCCCGCTTCCTGTACCCCGAGATCAGCATGTTGTCTGATGACGAGGGCAGCGCAAGTGACAGCTCGGGATGCGATGACAAGTCCTTCCACCACTTGTCTGGCATGGGGTCCAAGAGGGGGGACAAGAAGTGCCAGGGACTGCACCGCGAGCCCCGGCAGCGCCACACGGCCAACGCCCGTGAGAGGGACCGGACCAACAGCGTCAACACCGCCTTCACGGCGCTACGCACGCTCATTCCCACCGAGCCGGCCGACCGCAAGCTCTCCAAGATCGAGACTCTACGGCTGGCGTCCAGCTACATCTCCCACCTGGGGAACGTGCTTCTCCTGGGGGACACGTGTGGGGACGGGCAACCCTGCCATACCAGCGCCCCCTACTACCAACACCACCCCACCACCGCCAGCCCCAAACACCGGGAGAGCGAGCAAGGCCAGCCCAAACACATCTGCACCTTCTGCCTCAGCAACCAGAGGAAGATGGTGAGTAACGGGGGCACCAGGACTATTGTACACACACGCCATGGGGGCACCAGGACTATTGTACACACACGTCATGGGGGTACCAGGACTATTGTACACACAAGTCATGGGAGTACCAGTACTATTGTACACACAAGTCATGGGAGTACCAGGACTATTGTACACACACGTCATGGGGGCACCAGGACTATTGTACACACACGTCATGGGGGCACCAGTACATTGTACACACACATGGTCATGGGGGCACCAGGACTATTGTACACACACATGGTCATGGGGGTACCAGGACTATTGTACACACACATGGTCATGGGGGCACCAGGACTATTGTACACACACATGGTCATGGGGGCACCAGGACTATTGTACACACACGTCATGGGGGCACCAGGACTATTGTACACACACGTCATGGGGGCACCAGGACTATTGTACACACACGTAATGGGGGTACCAGTACATTGTACACACACGTCATGGGGGTACCAGTACTATTGTACACACACGTCATGGGGGCACCAGTACTATTGTACACACACGTCATGGGGGCACCAGTACTATTGTACACACACGTCATGGGGGTACCAGTACTATTGTACACACACGTCATGGGGGCACCAGGACTATTGTACACACACGTCATGGGGGTACCAGTACTATTGTACACACACGTCATGGGGGTACCAGGACTATTGTACACACACGTCATGGGGGCACCAGGACTATTGTACACACACGCCATGGGGGCACCAGGACTATTGTACACACACGTCATGGGGGCACCAGTACTATTGTACACACACGTCATGGGGGCACCAGGACTATTGTACACACACGTCATGGGGGTACCAGGACTATTGTACACACACGTCATGGGGGCACCAGGACTATTGTACACACACGTCATGGGGGCACCAGTACTATTGTACACACATGTCATGGGGTACCAGTACTATAGTACACACACGTCATGGGGGTACCAGTACTATTGTACACACAAGTCATGGGGGTACCAGTACTATAGTACACACACGTCATGGGGGGTACCAGTACTATTGTACACACACGTCATGGGGGTACCAGTACTATTGTACACACACGTCATGGGGGCACCAGGACTATTGTACACACACGTCATGGGGGTACCAGTACTATTGTACACACACGTCATGGGGGTACCAGTACTATTGTACACACACGTCATGGGGGTACCAGTACTATTGTACACACAAGTCATGGGGGTACCAGTACTATAGTACACACACATCATGGGGGTACCAGTACTATTGTACACACAAGTCATGGGGGTACCAGCACTATAGTACACACAAGTCATGGGGGTACCAGTACTAATGTACACACACGTCATGGGGGCACCAGTACTATTGTATACACACGTCATGGGGGTACCAGTACTATTGTACACACAAGTCATGGGGGTACCAGTACTATTGTACACACACGTCATGGGGGTACCAGTACTATTGTACACACACGTCATGGGGGTACCAGTACATTGTACACACAAGTCATGGGGGCACCAGTACTATTGTACACACAAGTCATGGGGGCACCAGTACTATTGTACACACAAGTCATGGGGGTACCAGTACTATTGTACACACACGTCATGGGGGTACCAGTCCTATTGTACACACAAGTCATGGGGGTACCAGTACTATTGTACACACACGTCATGGGGGCACCAGGACTATTGTACACACACGTCATGGGGGTACCAGTACATTGTACACACACGTCATGGGGGTACCAGTACTATTGTACACACACGTCATGGGGGCACCAGTACTATTGTACACACACGTCATGGGGGCACCAGTACTATTGTACACACACGTCATGGGGGTACCAGTACTATTGTACACACACGTCATGGGGGCACCAGGACTATTGTACACACACGTCATGGGGGTACCAGTACTATTGTACACACACGTCATGGGGGTACCAGGACTATTGTACACACACGTCATGGGGGCACCAGGACTATTGTACACACACGCCATGGGGGCACCAGGACTATTGTACACACACGTCATGGGGGCACCAGTACTATTGTACACACACGTCATGGGGGCACCAGGACTATTGTACACACACGTCATGGGGGTACCAGGACTATTGTACACACACGTCATGGGGGCACCAGGACTATTGTACACACACGTCATGGGGTACCAGTACTATAGTACACACACGTCATGGGGGTACCAGTACTATTGTACACACAAGTCATGGGGGTACCAGTACTATAGTACACACGTCATGGGGGTACCAGTACTATTGTACACACACGTCATGGGGGCACCAGGACTATTGTACACACACGTCATGGGGGTACCAGTACTATTGTACACACACGTCATGGGGGTACCAGTACTATTGTACACACACGTCATGGGGGTACCAGTACTATTGTACACACAAGTCATGGGGGTACCAGTACTATAGTACACACACGTCATGGGGGTACCAGTACTATTGTACACACAAGTCATGGGGGTACCAGCACTATAGTACACACAAGTCATGGGGGTACCAGTACTAATGTACACACACGTCATGGGGGCACCAGTACTATTGTATACACACGTCATGGGGGTACCAGTACTATTGTACACACAAGTCATGGGGGTACCAGTACTATTGTACACACAAGTCATGGGGGTACCAGTACTATTGTACACACACGTCATGGGGGTACCAGTACATTGTACACACAAGTCATGGGGGCACCAGTACTATTGTACACACAAGTCATGGGGGCACCAGTACTATTGTACACACAAGTCATGGGGGTACCAGTACTATTGTACACACAAGTCATGGGGGTACCAGTACATTGTACACACAAGTCATGGGAGTACCAGTACTATTGTACACACAAGTCATGGGAGTACCAGTACTATTGTACACACAAGTCATGGGGGTACCAGTACTATTGTACACACAAGTCATGGGGGTACCAGTACTATTGTACACACACGTCATGGGAGTACCAGCACTATTGTACACACAAGTCATGGGGGTACCAGTCCTATTGTACACACAAGTCATGGGGGTACCAGTACTATTGTACACACACACACGTCATGGGAGTACCAGCACTATTGTACACACAAGTCATGGGGGTACCAGCACTATTGTACACACAAGTCATGGGGGTACCAGTACTATTGTACACACAAGTCATGGGGGCACCAGTACTATTGTACACACAACTCATGGGGGTACCAGTACTATTGTACACACAAGTCATGGGGGTACCAGTACTATTGTACACACAAGTCATGGGGGTACCAGTCCTATTGTACACACAAGTCATGGGGGCACAAGTACTATTGTACACACAAGTCATGGGGTACCAGTACTATTGTATACACAAGTCATGGGGGTACCAGTACTATTGTACACACAAGTCATGGGGGTACCAGTACTATTGTACACACGTCATGGGGGTACCAGTACTATAGTACACACAAGTCATGGGGGTACCAGTACTATTGTACACACGTCATGGGGGTACCAGTACTATTGTACACACAAGTCATGGGGGTACCAGTACTATTGTACACACAAGTCATGGGGGTACCAGTACTATAGTACACACACGTCATGGGGGTACCAGTACTATTGTACACACAAGTCATGGGGGTACCAGTACTATTGTACACACAAGTCATGGGGGTACCAGTACTATAGTACACACACGTCATGGGGGTACCAGTACTATAGTACACACAAGTTATGGGGGTACCAGTACTATTGTACACACAAGTCATGGGGGCACCAGTACTATTGTACACACAAGTCATGGGGGTACCAGTACTATTGTACACACAAGTCATGGGGGTACCAGTACTATTGTACACACAAGTCATGGAGGTACCAGTACTATAGTACACACAAGTCATGGGGGTACCAGTACTATTGTACACACAAGTCATGGGGGTACCAGCACTATAGTACACACAAGTCATGGGGGTACCAGCACTATTGTACACACAAGTCATGGGGGTACCAGTACTATTGTACACACACGTCATGGGGGTACCAATACTATTGTACACACACGTCATTGGGGTACCAGTACTATTGAACACACGTCATGGCGGTACCAGTACTATTGTACACACGTCATGGGGGTACCAGTACTATAGTACACACAAGTCATGGGGGTACCAGTACTATTGTACACACGTCATGGGGGTACCAGTACTATAGTACACACTAGTCATGGGGGTACCAGTACTATTGTACACACAAGTCATGGGGGTACCAGTACTATTGTACACACAAGTCATGGGGGTACCAGTACTATAGTACACACACGTCATGGGGGTACCAGTACTATTGTACACACGTCATGGGGGTACCAGTACTATAGTACACACAAGTCATGGGGGTACCAGTACTATTGTACACCCAAGTCATGGGGGTACCAGTACTATTGTACACACAAGTCATGGGGGTACCAGTACTATAGTACACACAAGTCATGGGGGTACCAGTACTATTGTACACACACGTCATGGGGGCACCAGTACTATTGTATACACAAGTCATGGGGGTACCAGTACTATTGTACACACAAGTCATGGGGGTACCAGTCCTATTGTATACACGTCATGGGGGTACCAGTACTATAGTACACACAAGTCATGGGGGTACCAGCACTATTGTACACACAAGTCATGGTGGTACCAGTACTATTGTACACACACGTCATGGGGGTACCAGTACTATTGTACACATACGTCATGGGGGTACCAGTACTATTGTACACACAAGTCATGGTGGTACCAGTACTATTGTACACACACGTCATGGGGGTACCAGTACTATTGTACACATACGTCATGGGGGTACCAGTACTATTGTACACACAAGTCATGGGGGTACCAGTACTATTGTATACACGTCATGGGGGTATCAGTACTATAGTACACACAAGTCATGGGGGTACCAGTACTATTGTACACACACGTCATGGGGGTACCAGTACTATTGTACACACACGTCATGGGAGTACCAGCACTACTGTACACACAAGTCATGGGGGCACCAGTTCATTGTACACACAAGTCATGGGAGTACCAGTACTATTGTACACACAAGTCATGGGGGTACCAGTACTATTGTACACACACGTCATGGGAGTACCAGCACTACTGTACACACAAGTCATGGGGGTACCAGCACTATTGTACACACAAGTCATGGGGGTACCAGTACTATTGTACACACACGTCATGGGGGTACCAATACTATTGTACACACACGTCATTGGGGTACCAGTACTATTGAACACACGTCATGGGGGTACCAGTACTATTGTACACACGTCATGGGGGTACCAGTACTATAGTACACACAAGTCATGGGGGGTACCAGTACTATTGTACACACGTCATGGGGGTACCAGTACTACAGTACACACTAGTCATGGGGGTACCAGTACTATTGTACACACAAGTCATGGGGGTACCAGTACTATTGTACACACAAGTCATGGGGGTACCAGTACTATAGTACACACACGTCATGGGGGTACCAGTACTATTGTACACACGTCATGGGGGTACCAGTACTATAGTACACACAAGTCATGGGGGTACCAGTACTATTGTACACACAAGTCATGGGGGTACCAGTACTATTGTACACACAAGTCATGGGGGTACCAGTACTATAGTACACACAAGTCATGGGGGTACCAGTACTATTGTACACACACGTCATGGGGGCACCAGTACTATTGTATACACAAGTCATGGGGGTACCAGTACTATTGTACACACAAGTCATGGGGGTACCAGTCCTATTGTATACACGTCATGGGGGTACCAGTACTATAGTACACACAAGTCATGGGGGTACCAGCACTATTGTACACACAAGTCATGGTGGTACCAGTACTATTGTACACACACGTCATGGGGGTACCAGTACTATTGTACACATACGTCATGGGGGTACCAGTACTATTGTACACACAAGTCATGGGGGTACCAGTACTATTGTATACACGTCATGGGGGTATCAGTACTATAGTACACACAAGTCATGGGGGTACCAGTACTATTGTACACACACGTCATGGGGGTACCAGTACTATTGTACACACACGTCATGGGAGTACCAGCACTACTGTACACACAAGTCATGGGGGCACCAGTTCATTGTACACACAAGTCATGGGAGTACCAGTACTATTGTACACACACGTCATGGGGGTACCAGTACTATTGTACACACAAGTCATGGGGGTACCAGTACTATTGTACACACATGTCATGGGGGCACCAGTACTATTGTACACACAAGTCATGGGGGTACCAGTACTATTGTATACACAAGTCATGGGGATACCAGTACTATTGTACACACAAGTCATGGGGGCACCAGTACTATTGTATACACAAGTCATGGGGGTACCAGTACTATTGTACACACAAGTCATGCGGGTACCAGTACTATTGTACACACAGGTCATGGGGGTACCAGTACTATTGTATACACAAGTCATGGGGGTACCAGTACTATTGTACACACACGTCATGGGGGTACCAGTACTATTGTACACACACGTTATGGGGGTGCCAGTACTATTGTACACACAAGTCATGGGGGTACCAGTACTATTGTACACACAAGTCATGGGGGCACCAGTACTATTGTACACACAAGTCATGGGGGTACCAGTACTATTGTATACACAAGTCATGGGGATACCAGTACTATTGTACACACAAGTCATGGGGGTACCAGTACTATTGTATACACAAGTCATGGGGGCACCAGTACTATTGTACACACAAGTCATGGGGGTACCAGTACTATTGTACACACAAGTCATGGGGGTACCAGTACTTTGTAGAGAATTCTTAAACGTATAGTACAGATCCCCAGCACTCGCCGTGGTCCCATAAGCACTTTTCAGCGCATCCTGATAATTGGTTAGAGTCGCCTCGGAGCATCGCACACGTACCGCCTTTATGGCGTCTAACGCTGGGCCTCTCAGACACTCTAATACCATTTCGCTTCTCCCCATCAGAACACAGCCAGTCACGCACCATTTGGGTAGCACCGTCCATCCAATTTTCAAAATCATCCTCCCCTACAGGGACAGGCTTCACCCCGGAGAATGTCCCATCCGCCCCTACAGGGACAGGCTTCACCCCGGAGAATGTCCCATCCACCCCTACAGGGACAGGCTTCACCCCGGAGAATGTCCCATCCGCCCCTACAGGGACAGGCTTCACCCCGGAGAATGTCCCATCCGCCCCTACAGGGACAGGCTTCACCCCGGAGAATGTCCCATCCACCCCTACAGGGACAGGCTTCACCCCGGAGAATGTCCCATCCGCCCCTACAGGGACAGGCTTCACCCCGGAGAATGTCCCATCCGCCCCTACAGGGACAGGCTTCACCCCGGAGAATGTCCCTTCCACCCCTACAGGGACAGGCTTCACCCCGGAGAATGTCCCATCCGCCCCTACAGGGACAGGCTTCACCCCGGAGAATGTCCCATCCGCCCCTACAGGGACAGGCTTCACCCCGGAGAATGTCCCATCCGCCCCTACAGGGACAGGCTTCACCCCGGAGAATGTCCCATCCGCCCCTACAGGGACAGGCTTCACCCCGGAGAATGTCCCATCCTCCCCTACAGGGACAGGCTTCACCCCGGAGAATGTCCCATCCTCCCCCCACAGGGACAAACTTCACCCCGGAGAATGTCCCATCCTCCCCTACAGGGATAGGCTTCACCCCGGAGAATGTCCCATCCTCCCCTACAGGGATATGCTTCACCCGGAGAACGTCCCATCCTCCCCTACAGGGACAGGCTTCACCCCGGAGAACGTCCCATCCTCCCCTACAGGGACAAACTTCACCCCGGAGAATGTCCCATCCTCCCCTACAGGGATAGGCTTCACCCCGGAGAATGTCCCATCCTCCCCTACAGGGGACAGGCTTCCCCCCGGAGAATGTCCCATCCTCCCCTACAGGGACAGGCTTCACCCCGGAGAACGTCCCATCCTCCCCTACAGGGACAAACTTCACCCCGGAGAATGTCCCATCCTCCCCTACAGGGATAGGCTTCACCCTGGAGAATGTCCCATCCTCCCCTACAGGGACAGGGCTTCACCCCGGAGAATGTCCCATCCTCCCCTACAGGGACAGGCTTCACCCCGGAGAATGTCCTTAGTCGTTGGTAGGAGCTATTCTCACTGATGGGTTTCATGACTCTGTCTAGAACGTGTTCCCCGCTTGTAATAGGGCCTCGGAGGAAGAGAGGTTACTGTGAAACATAACCTGTGTTACAATGCAGGGGGATCTCCTCCTTTCCTCTGGCTGTTACAATACAGGGGGGATCTCTTTCCTTCCTCTGGCTGTTACAATACAGGGGGATCCCTTTCCTCTGGCTGTTACAATGCAGGGGGATCTCTTTCCTCTGGCTGTTACAATGCAGGGGATCTCTTCCTTTCCTCTGGCTGTTACAATGCAGGGGGATCTCTTTCCTTCCTCTGGCTGTTACAATGCAGGGGGATCTCTTTCCTTCCTCTGGCTGTTACAATGCAGGGGGGATCTCTTTCTTTCCTCTGGCTGTTACAATGCAGGGGGATCTCTTTCTTTCCTCTGGCTGTTACAGTGCAGGGGATCTCTTTCTTTCCTCTGGCTGTTACAATGCAGGGGGATCTCTTTCCTTCCTCTGGCTGTTACAGTGCAGGGGGATCTCTTTCTTTCCTCTGGCTGTTACAGTGCAGGGGGGATCTCTTTCTTTCCTTTGGCTGTTACAATGCAGGGGGATCTCCTTCTATCCTCTGGCTGTTACACTGCAGGGGGATCTCCTTCTTTCCTCTGGCTGTTACAATGCAGGGGGATCTCCTTCTTTCCTCTGGCTGTTACAATGCAGGGGGATCTCCTTCTATCCTCTGGCTGTTACAATGCAGGGGGATCTCTTCCTTTCTCCTGGCTGTTACAATGCAGGGGGATCTCTTTCTATCCTCTGGCTGTTACAATGCAGGGGGATCTCCTTCTTTCCTCTGGCTGTTACAATGCAGGGGGATCTCCTTCTTTCCTCTGCCTGTTACACTGCAGGGGGATCTCCTTCTTTCCTCTGGCTGTTACAATGCAGGGGGATCTCTTTCTTTCCTCTGGCTGTTACAATGCAGGGGGATCTCCTTCTTTCCTCTGGCTGTTACAATGCAGGGGGATCTCCTTCTTTCCTCTGGCTGTTACAGTGCAGGGGGATCTCTTTCTTTCCTCTGGCTGTTACAATGCAGGGGGATCTCTTTCTTTCCTCTGGCTGTTACAATGCAGGGGGATCTCTTTCCTTCCTTTGGCTGTTACAGTGCAGGGGGATCTCCTTCTTTCCTCTGGCTGTTACAGTGCAGGGGGATCTCTTTCCTCTGGCTGTTACAGTGCAAGGGGGATCTCTTTCCTTCCTTTGGCTGTTACAATGCAGGGGGATCTCCTTCTTTCCTCTGGCTGTTACAATGCAGGGGGGATCTCTTTCCTCTGGCTGTTACAATGCAGGGGGATCTCCTTCTTTCCTCTGGCTGTTACAATGCAGGGGGAATCTCCTTCTTTCCTCTGGCTGTTACATATTGCAGGGGGATCTCCTTATTTCCTCTGGCTGTTACAATGCAGGGGGATCTCTTTCCTCTGGCTGTTACAATGCAGGGGGATCTCCTTCTTTCCTCTGGCAGTTACAATGCAGGGGGATCTCTTCCTTTCCTCTGCTGTTACAATGCAGGGGGATCTCTTCCTTTCCTCTGGCTGTTACAATGCAGGGGGATCTCCTTCTTTCCTCTGGCTGTTACAATGCAGGGGGATCTCTTCCTTTCCTCTGGCTGTTACAATGCAGGGGGATCTCTTTCTTTCATCTGGCTGTTACAATGCAGGGGGATCTCTTCCTTTCCTCTGGCTGTTACAATGCAGGGGGATCTCCTTCTTTCCTCTGGCTGTTACAATGCAGGCGGATCTCTTTCCTTCCTTTGGCTGTTACAATGCAGGGGGATCTCCTTCTTTCCTCTGGCTGTTACAATGCAGGGGGATCTCTTTCCTTCCTCTGGCTGTTACAGTGCAGGGGGATCTCCTTCTATCCTCTGGCTGTTACAATGCAGGGGGATCTCCTTCTATCCTCTGCCTGTTACAATGCAGGGGGATCTCTTTCTTTCCTCTGGCTGTTACAATGCAGGGGGATCTCTTTCCTTCCTCTGGCTGTTACAATGCAGGGGGATCTCCTTCTTTCCTCTGGATGTTACAATGCAGGGGGATCTCTTCCTTTCCTCTGGCTGTTACAATGCAGGGGGGATCTCCTTCTTTCCTCTGGCTGTTACAATGCAGGGGGATCTCCTTCTTTCCTCTGGCTGTTACAATGCAGGGGGATCTCTTCCTTTCCTCTGGCTGTTACAATGCAGGGGGATCTCTTTCCTTCCTCTGGCTGTTACAATGCAGGGGGACCTCTTTCTTTCCTCTGGCTGTTACATTGCGGGGGGATCTCTTCCTTTCCTCTGGCTGTTACAATGCAGGGGGATCTCTTCCTTTCCTCTGGCTGTTACAATGCAGGGGGATCTCTTTCTTTCCTCTGGCTGTTACATTGCGGGGGATCTCTTCCTTTCCTCTGGCTGTTACAATGCAGGGGGATCTCTTTCCTTCCTCTGGCTGTTACAGTGCAGGGGATCTCTTCCTTTCCTCTGGCTGTTACAATGCAGGGGGATCTCTTTCTTTCCTCTGGCTGTTACATTGCGGGGGATCTCCTTCTTTCCTCTGGCTGGTAAATCCTGATATTTCTCCCCTTAGCTGTTGCAGGGCTCCCCGAGTTGTCCCTGTACTTTGTACTGGCCAGCAGAATCACCCCAGTCTCCTCACTCCATGGATCGGGCTAGGCCCTTGCAGAGTGTTCTGCAGCAGCCTCACCATATCAAAACACACTGCCAGCCCCAGTCCCCTCAGCAATCCCTTTCCATCTGCCATTGCACTGGCTAAGCACAGTCACATGGTCCAGTGGGATGTAAGTTCCATTTATGACAACCCTCTGTTGTCTGTCCTTCAACCAGTTTTCTATCCAGGTGCATATATTATTACTGAGTCCGACTTGCTTTATTTTGTACACCAACCTCTTGTGTGAAACCGTATCAAAAGCCTTTGCAGAATCTAAGTAGACCACATCAACTGCATTACCCTGGTCTAAATTCCTACTTACCTCCTCAAAGAAACAAATAAGGTTAGTTTGGCAAGATCTATCCTTCATAAATCCATGCTGACTATTAATAATAATTTGGTTTTCCTGAATATTATCCCGTATTAAAACCTAGGTACTGACCCGCTGAGCCCCGGGCACGGTACTGACCCGCTGAGCCCCCGGGCACGGTACTGACCCGCTGAGCCCCCGGGCACGGTACTGACCCGCTGAGCCCCGGGCACGGTACTGACCCCCGCTGAGCCCCCGGGCATGGTACTGACCCCGCTGAGCCCCCGGGCACCGGTACTGACCCGCTGAGCCCCCGGGCACGGTACTGACCCGCTGAGCCCCGGGCACGGTACTGACCCGCTGAGCCCCCGGGCACGGTACTGACCCGCTGAGCCCCCGGGCACGGTACTGACCCGCTGAGCCCCCGGGCACGGTACTGACCCGCTGAGCCCCCGGGCACGGTACTGACCCGCTGAGCCCCCGGGCACGGTACTGACCCGCTGAGCCCCGGGCACGGTACTGACCCGCTGAGCCCCCGGGCACGGTACTGACACGCTGAGCCCCCCGGGCACGGTACTGACCCGCTGAGCCCCCGGGCACGGTACTGACCCGCTGAGCCCCCGGGCACGGTACTGACCCGCTGAGCCCCCGGGGCACGGTACTGACCCGCTGAGACCCCGGGCACAGTACTGACCCGCTGAGCCACCGGGCACGGTACTGACCCGCTGAGCCCCCGGGCACCGGTACTGACCCGCTGAGCACCGGGCACGGTACTGACCCGCTGAGCCCCCGGGCACGGTACTGACCCCGCTGAGACCCCGGGCAAGGTACTGACCCGCTGAGCCCCCGGGCACGGTACTGACCCCGCTGAGCCCCGGGCACGGTACTGACCCGCTGAGCCCCCGGGCACGGTACTGACCGCTGAGCCCCCGGGCATGGTACTGACCCGCTGAGCCCCCTGGGCACGGTACTGACCCGCTGAGCCCCCGGGCACAGTACTGACCCGCTGAGCCCCCGGGCACAGTACTGACCCGCTGAGCCCCCGGGCACGGTACTGACCCGCTGAGCCCCGGGCACGGTACTGACCCGCTGAGCCCCCCGGGCACGGTACTGACCCGCTGAGCCCCCGGGCACGGTACTGACCCGCTGAGCCCCGGGCACGGTACTGACCCGCTGAGCCCCCGGGCCACGGTACTGACCCGCTGAGCCCCCGGGCACGGTACTGACCCGCTGAGCCCCCGGGCACGGGTACTGACCCGCTGAGCCCCGGGCACGGTACTGACCCGCTGAGCCCCCGGGCACGGTACTGACCCGCTGAGCCCCCGGGCACGGTACTGACCCGCTGAGCCCCGGCACGGTACTGACCCGCTGAGCCCCGGGCACGGTACTGACCCGCTGAGCCCCCGGGCACGGTACTGACCGCTGAGCCCCGGGCACGGTACTGACCCGCTGAGCCCCCGGGCACGGTACTGACCCGCTGAGCCCCCGGGCACGGTACTGACCCGCTGAGCCCCCGGGCACAGTACTGACCCGCTGAGCCCCCGGGCACGGTACTGACCCGCTGAGCCCCCGGGCACGGTACTGACCCGCTGAGCCCCCGGGCACGGTACTGACCCGCTGAGCCCCCGGGCACGGTACTGACCCGCTGAGACCCCGGGCACAGTACTGACCCGCTGAGCCCCCGGGCACGGTACTGACCCGCTGAGCCACCGGGCACGGTACTGACCCGCTGAGCCCCCGGGCACGGTACTGACCCGCTGAGCCCCCGGGCATGGTACTGACCCGCTGAGCCCCCGGGCACGGTACTAATTTTTTCACTTCTCTCCACAGGGAAAAGACCGGGAGAGGAAGACGACTATCAGAACCTAAGGGCAGCTACTGGGGGAGCACTGAGAAACCCCCCCAAATACCAGGCTGAGGGGGAGCTCTGCCAGACCCCCCCAATCTCCTACAGCAGCAGCACAACCCCAAGGACCCACTCTCCGGCCTGCGGGAAAGGACACGAGCCCCCCCTCCCACAGCAGAGAACGGGGGACCCCACCTCAGAGAGAGGGGAAGGGAAGAGAGAGAGAGAGGGGAAGGAAAGAGAGAGCTAGGGGGAAGAGACCAAAGCAGAGAGGGGGGGGGGAGAGACAGGAGCAGAGAGAGAATCACAAACAGACGGGAGGAAGAGAGCGACGGGAGGAGAGAGAGAGAGACGGGAGGAGAGAGAGAGAGACGGGAGGAGAGAGAGAGACGGAGGAGAGAGAGAGGGGGAGGAGAGAGAGAGAGAGAGACGGGAGGAGAGAGAGAGACGGAGGAGGAGAGAGGACGGGAAGAGAGAGAGAGACGGGGAGGAGAGAGAGAGAGAGACGGGAGGAGAGAGAGAGAGAGACGGGAGGAGAGAGAGTGACGGGAGGAGAGAGAGAGACGGGAGGAGAGAGAGAGAGAGAGACGGGAGGAGAGAGACGGGAGGAGAGAGAGAGAGACGGGAGGAGAGAGAGAGAGACGGGAGGAGAGAGAGAGACGGGAGGAGAGAGAGAGAGACGGGAGGAGAGAGAGAGACGGGAGGAGAGAGAGAGACGGGACGTCTATTATTTCCTAGGAAAAGGGAGCACAGTTTGAGGGGTTGTTCCTACTGTTATAGGACCCCTCGCTCCTTGGGACCCTCGCTCCCGGGGACCCTCGCTCCTTGGGACCCTCGCTCCCGGGGACCCTCGCTGCCGGGGACCCTCGCTCACGGGGAACCTGGTTTTTATGGGCGATATTCAGCCCCCATCCGACTGAAGTGCCAGAGTGTCTGCGACACACAACACCGCTAGGACTAGAGATTATCCTCCTTACCGACAAACTATACAACCTCCGGGGTAACCCAACACCTGATGATCTACAGTCCGTAAAGACGAACTAGAATGTTGTCCCGGTAACGTAACTGCGGCAGTGCCTGTAAGGAGCAGCGGTTTCGCCTCATTTTTGTGTTTAAAACATTCACTCCTACGAACTCGATAGAACTGCTCCCGATCGTGCGTCTCCACGCCGCGCGTTTCTAAGATATAGTATTTAAATCCGCTGTGTGTCTTTACGATTGAATAAAGATACGGAGCGCTGTTATTTACCCGCAGAGTGGCAGCTTGTGAGGAGCCGGGGGAAGGATTTATCCTGCGCACAAGGTTGTGGGAGGAGGGGGGGGGGGGGGAGGATTTATCCTGCGCACAAGGTTGTGGAGGGGGGGGGGAGGATTTATCCTGCGCACAAGGTTGTGGGGGGGGGGGGGAGGATTTATCCTGCGCACAAGGTTGTGGAGGGGGGGGGGAGGATTTATCCTACGCACAAGGTTGTGAGGGGGGCACGGATGTATCTTGCACACAAGGTTGTAGGGGGGCCGGGGAGGGATTTATCCCGCGCACAAGGTTGTAGGGGGGCCGGGGAGGGATTTATCCCGCGCACAAGGTTGTGGGGGGAGGGGGGGAAGATTTATCCTGCGCACAAGGTTGTGAGGGGACAAGGGGGAGGAATTATCCTGGGGACAAGGGGGGAGATTTATCATGTGCACAAGGCTGTGAGGGGGGGGGAGATTTATCCTGAGCACAAGGTGGGGGGGGGGAATTTATCCTGCGCACAAGGTTGGGGGGGGATTTATCCTGCGCACAAGGTTGGGGGGGGGGGGATTTATCCTGCGCACAAGGTTGGGGGGGGGGATTTATCCTGCGCACAAGGTTGGGGGGGGGGGGGAGATTTATCCTGCGCACAAGGTTGTGAGGGGGGATTTATCCTGCGCACAAGGTTGGGGGGAGGGGGGATTTATCCTGCGCACAAGGTTGGGGGGGTGGGAGATTTATCCTGTGCACAAGGTTGTGTGGGGGGGGGATTTATCCTGCGCACAAGGTTGGTGGGGGGGGGGGATTTATCCTGCGCACAAGGTTGGTGGGGGGGGGGGATTTATCATGCGCACAAGGTTTGGGGGGAGGGGGGATTTATCCCGCGCACAAGGTTGTGAGGGGGGGGGGGGGGGGATTTATCCTGTGCACAAGGTTGTGAGGGGGGGGGGGGGAATTTATCCTGCGCACAAGGTTGTGAGGGGGGGGGGGGATTTATCATGTGCACAAGGTTGTGAGGGGGGGGGGATTTATCCTGCGCACAAGGTTGTGAGGGGGGGGGGATTTATCCTGCGCACAAGGTTGTGAGGGGGGGGGGGGATTTATCCTGCGCACAAGGTTGGGGGGAGGGGGGATTTATCCTGCGCACAAGGTTGGGGGGGTGGGAGATTTATCCTGTGCACAAGGTTGTGTGGGGGGGGGATTTATCCTGCGCACAAGGTTGGTGGGGGGGGGGGGGATTTATCATGCGCACAAGGTTTGGGGGGAGGGGGGATTTATCCCGCGCACAAGGTTGTGAGGGGGGGGGGGGGGGATTTATCCTGTGCACAAGGTTGTGAGGGGGGGGGGGAAAGATTTATCCTGCGCACAAGGTTGTGAGGGGGGGGGGGATTTATCATGTGCACAAGGTTGTGAGGGGGGGGGGGATTTATCCTGCGCACAAGGTTGTGAGGGGGGGGGGGATTTATCCTGCGCACAAGGTTGTGAGGGGGGGGGGGGATTTATCCTGCGCACAAGGTTGTGAGGGGGGGGATTTATCCTGCGCACAAGGTTGTGAGGGGGGGGGGGGGGATTTATCCTGCGCACAAGGTTGTGAGGGGGGGGGGGATTTATCCTGCGCACAAGGTTGTGAGGGGGGATTTATCCTGCGCACAAGGTTGTGAGGGGGGGGGGGGGGATTTATCCTGCGCACAAGGTTGTGGGGCGGGGGGGGGGATTTATCCTGCGCACAAGGTTGTGAGGGGGGGGGGATTTATCCTGCGCACAAGGTTGTGAGGGGGGGGGGATTTATCCTGCGCACAAGGTTGCGGGGCGGGGGAGGGATTTATCCTGCGCACAAGGTTGTGAGGGGGGGGGGGGGATTTATCCTGCGCACAAGGTTGCGGGGCGGGGGAGGGATTTATCCTGCGCACAAGGTTGTGAGGGGGGGGGGGATTTATCCTGCGCACAAGGTTGCGGGGCGGGGGGAGGGATTTATCCTGCGCACAAGGTTGTGAGGGGGGGGGGGGGGGATTTATCCTGCGCACAAGGTTGTGAGGGGGGGGGGGATTTATCCTGCGCACAAGGTTGCGAGGGGGGGGGGGATTTATCCTGCGCACAAGGTTGTGAGGGGGGGGGGGATTTATCCTGCGCACAAGGTTGTGAGGGGGGGGATTTATCCTGCGCACAAGGTTGTGAGGGGGGGGGATTTATCCTACGCACAAGGTTGTGAGGGGGGGGGGGATTTATCCTGCGCACAAGGTTGTGAGGGGGGGGATTTATCCTGCGCACAAGGTTGTGAGGGGGGGGTATTTATCCTGCGCACAAGGTTGTGAGGGGGGGGGGGAGGGATTTATCCTGCGCACAAGGTTGTGGGGCGGGGGGGATTTATCCTGCGCACAAGATTGTGAGGGGGGGGATTTATCCTGCGCATAAGGTTGTGAGGGGGGGGGATTTATCCTGCGCATAAGGTTGTGAGGGGGGGGGGGATTTATCCAGCGCACAAGGTTGTGAGGGGGGGGGGATTTATCCTGCGCACAAGGTTGTGAGGGGGGGGATTTATCCTGCGCACAAGGTTGTGAGGGGGGGGGGGGATTTATCCTGCGCACAAGGTTGTGAGGGGGGGGGGGATTTATCCTGCGCACAAGGTTGTGAGGGGGGGGGGGATTTATCCTGCGCACAAGGTTGTGAGGGGGGGGATTTATCCTGCGCACAAGGTTGCGGGGCGGGGGAGGGATTTATCCTGCGCACAAGGTTGTGGGGCGGGGGGGGATTTA
This sequence comes from Ascaphus truei, assembly GCF_040206685.1. NCBI lineage: Eukaryota > Metazoa > Chordata > Amphibia > Anura > Ascaphidae > Ascaphus > Ascaphus truei. Next base: position 3,783 of record NW_027456148.1, on the reverse strand, counting down.
TCCTGCGCACAAGGTTGTGGGGCGGGGGGGGGGGACTTATCCTGCGCACAAGGTTGTGGGGCGGGGGGGGGGGGGGGACTTATCCTGCGCACAAGGTTGTGAGGGGGGGGGGGATTTATCCTGTGCACAAGGTTGTGAGGGGGGGGGGGGATTTATCCTGCGTACAAGGTTGTGAGGGGGGGGGGGGGATTTATCCTGCGCACAAGGTTGTGAGGGGGGGGGATTTATCCTGCGCACAAGGTAGTGAGGGGGGGGGGGGATTTATCCCTGCGCACAAGGTTGTGAGGGGGGGGGGGGATTTATCCTGCGCACAAGGTTGTGAGGGGGGGGGGGTTTATCCTGCGCACAAGGTTGTGAGGGGGGGGGGGTTTATCCTGCGCACAAGGTTGTGAGGGGGGATTTATCCTGCGCACAAGGTTGTGGGGCAGGGGGGGGGGGATTTATCCTGCGCACAAGGTTGTGGGGCGGGGGGGGATTTATCCTGCGCACAAGGTTGTGAGGGGGGATTTATCCTGCGCACAAGGTTGTGGGGCGGGGGGGGATTTATCCTGCGCACAAGGTTGTGAGGGGGGGGGGGGGATTTATCCTGCACACAAGGTTGTGAGGGGGGGGGGGGATTTATCCTGCACACAAGGTTGTGAGGGGGGGGGGGGGTATTTATCCTGCGCACAAGGTTGTGAGGGGGGGGGGGATTTATCCTGTGCACAAGGTTGTGAGGGGGGGGGGGGATTTATCCTGCGCACAAGGTAGTGAGGGGGGGGGGGGATTTATCCTGCGCACAAGGTTGTGAGGGGGGGGGGGGATTTATCCTGCGCACAAGGTTGTGAGGGGGGGGGGGTTTATCCTGCGCACAAGGTTGTGAGGGGGGATTTATCCTGCGCACAAGGTTGTGGGGCGGGGGGGGGATTTATCCTGCGCACAAGGTTGTGAGGGGGGATTTATCCTGCACACAAGGTTGTGGGGCGGGGGGGGGATTTATCCTGCGCACAAGGTTGTGAGGGGGGGGGGGGATTTATCCTGCACACAAGGTTGTGAGGGGGGGGGGGATTTATCCTGCGCACAAGGTTGTGAGGGGGGGGGGGATTTATCCTGCGCACAAGGTTGTGAGGGGGGGGGGGGATTTATCCTGCGCACAAGGTTGTGAGGGGGGGGGGGATTTATCCTGCGCACAAGGTTGTGAGGGGGGGGGGGGGATTTATCCTGCGCACAAGGTTGTGAGGGGGGGGATTTATCCTGCGCACAAGGTTGTGAGGGGGGGGGATTTATCCTGCGCACAAGGTTGTTACATATAGTTACATAGTAGATGACGATGAAAAAGGACGTACGTCCATCAAGTACAACCTCTGCTAAATTTAGACGACAGATACTTTACCCTATGTCTATACTTACTTATTGATCCAGAGGAAGCAAACACACAACCCCAGTGACATATCATCCAATAATATCTCATAACGGGAAAATAAATTCCTTCCCGACTCCAAGAATTGTCAATCGGATTAATCCCTGGATCAACATCCTTCCCATGTATACTTATTTGGTATATCCCTGTATACCTTTCCCATCTAAAAAGATGTCCAACTTTTTTTTGAACAAATCTATTGTATCTGCCATCACAGTCTCCATGGGGAATGAATCCCACACTGTAACTGCCCTTACTGTAAAGAACCCTGTTGTGGGGGGAGGGAGGGGATTTATCCTGCGCACAAGGTTGGGGGGGGGGGGGGTTGGAGATTTACCCTGTGCACAAGGTTGTGGGGGGGTGGAGATTTACCCTGAGCACAAGGTTGTGGGGGGGTGGGGGATTTATCCCACACAACACAAGGTTGTGGGGCGGGGGAGGGATTTATAATGCGCACAAGGTTGTGGGGCGGGGGAGGGATTTATCCTGCGCACAAGGTTGTGGAGCGGGGGAGGGATTTATCCAGCGCACAAGGTTGTGGGGCGGGGCAGGGATTTATAATGCGCACAAGGTTGCGGGGCGGGGGAGGGATTTATCCTGCGCACAAGGTTGTGGAGCGGGGCAGGGATTTATCCAGCGCACAAGGTTGCGGGGCGGGGGAGGGATTTATCCTGCGCACAAGGTTGCGGGGGGCGGGGGAGGGATGTATCCTGCGCACACAGTTGCGGGGCGGGGGAGGGATTTATCCTGCGCACAAGGTTGCGGGGCGGGGGAGGGATTTATCCTGCGCACAAGGTTGCGGGGCGGGGGGGGATTTATCCTGCGCACAAGGTTGCGGGGCGGAGGAGGGATTTATCCTGCGCACAAGGTTGCAGGGCGGGGGAGGGATTTATCCTGCGCACAAGGTTGCGGGGCGGGGGAGGGATTTATCCTGCGCACAAGGTTGCGGGGCGGGGAGGGATTTATCCTGCGCACACAGTTGCGGGGCGGGGGAGGGATTTATCCTGCGCACAAGGTTGCGGGGCGGGGGGGATTTATCCTGCGCACAAGGTTGCGGGGCGGAGGAGGGATTTATCCTGCGCACAACGTTGCGGGGCGGGGGAGGGATTTATCCTGCGCACAAGGTTGCGGGGGCGGGGGAGGGATTTATCCTGCGCACAAGGTTGCGGGGCGGGATTTATCCTGCGCACAAGGTTGCGGGGCGGGATTTATCCTGCGCACAAGGTTGCGGGGCGGGGGGGGGAGGGATTTATCCTGCGCACAAGGTTGCGGGGCGGGATTTATCCTGCGCACAAGGTTGCGGGGCGGGGGAGGGATTTATCCTGCGCACAAGGTTGCGGGGCGGGGGAGGGATGTATCCTGCGCACAAGGTTGCGGGGCGGGGGAGGGATTTATCCTGCGCACAAGTTGTGGGGCGGGGGAGGGATTTATCCTGCGCACAAGGGCTGCGGGGCGGGGAGGGATTTATCCTGCGCACAAGGTTGCGGGGCGGGGGAGGATTTATCCTGCGCACAAGGTTGTGGGGCGGGGGAGGGATTTATCCTGCGCACAAGGCTGCGGGGCGGGGGAGGGATTTATCCTGCGCACAAGGTTGTGGGGCGGGGGAGGGATTTATCCTGCGCACAAGGCTGCGGGGCGGGGGGAGGGATTTATCCGGCGCACAAGGTTGTGGGGCGGGGGAGGGATTTATCCAGCGCACAAGGTTGTGGGGCGGGGGAGGGATTTATCCTGCGCACAAGGTTGTGGGGCGGGGGAGGGATTTATCCTGCGCACAAGGCTACGGGGCGGGGGAGGGATTTATCCTGCGCACAAGGTTGTGGGGCGGGGGAGGGATTTATCCTGCGCACAAGGTTGCGGGGGAAATATAAGATGTGTAGGGCGTATAATATCGCCATCGCTGCTGCGCGTGCACATTTTAGTTGTTAGGGGGCAAGCGGTGACGCGCGTGGTTAGGGGGCGTGACTGCCGCACTATGATTGGTTCGCGGCGCGGCTGCAGCGCGAAAATACAATTTGATTGTATTTTCCCCTGGTCTGACGCACGCGCCTGAAGTATAGCGCCCGCAGGCTCACCCTGCAATTGTCACTGACGCGCGCTCGGTAGCGCATGCGCGGGGGCTGTATGATACGCCTAACAGTCTGAGCTGCTCGAAACTTGATTGATTGAAACTGAAAAGCGGCCATTATGTTAGGCACACATTCAGGACTGTTCCAGATTTAGAACAGAGCAGCATTGTTACACGCTTTACATCTATCTATCTATATCTATAATATCTTCTCTATAATATCTCTCTATAATATCTCTATAATATCTCTATAATATCTCTCTATAATATCTCTCTATAATATCTCTCTATAATATATCTCTAATATCTCTATAATATC
>NW_027456147.1:385000-454203 GCF_040206685.1 Ascaphus truei | reverse complement strand
CCTTGGAGAGATAAAGCTCGCTCTACCTCAGCGGGGTCCATGTTTGGCCGAGCAAAATGTTACAGTGCTCATCTGAAATCAGGAAATGGACCCGAATGGCTGAGGTAGAGATACAAATAAACCGACCCGGGCACTGGGACAGAGTCCTGTAAGAATATCCGTAGTCGATATGGAAGCAGGGGTCAGGGCTGGCGGCAGTGTTGCAAAGTCCAGGAGACAGGCAAAGGTCAGGGCAGGCGGAAGGCAGCGAGGTCGGGGTCACAGTCCGGGGTCAGCAACAGGGAAACCAAACAGGCAAGAGGGTAAGGCATAACTACAAAGACCAACAGGAGCTGCAAATAATAGAACTTTGCTCGGCGACTCCCTATGGTAACTGCAGCCTTATAAAGCAGGCTGCCAGTACCCAAAATGGCCGCAGTGAGCAGAAAAAGCAGGAGAGACAGAAAACCTGGACGTAGTGAAAACCCAGCATGGATCAAGCAGAATCCTTAAACTTTCACACGTACACTTATTAGTGAGTGATGTAATATTGTAAAAGTGTATACTTTCACACGTACACTTATTAGTGAGTGATGTAATATTCTAAAAGTGTATACTTTCACACGTACACTTATTAGTGAGTGATGTAGTATTCTATAAACGTATACTTTCATTTGTACACAGGGCCGCAGACAGATTTCGCAGGGCCCATGACTAGAGTTGTCAGCCCCCACTCCCGTGTCGGCGATCTTGCAAGCCCCTCCATTGCACACCTCGATTCCATGCTCCTCTATTTCCCCCCTTCTTCCCATGTATTTCTCTCCCCTCCATCTCACTCTTACCCCCTCTCTTCCTCACTCACTCCCACCCTCACCCCCACTGCTCTCACCCTCCCCCCTCCATCAATTACTCCACTCTCATTCAATCCCTCTCCCTCAATCCACCCTCCTCATACTCATCCCCCTCCCCCTGGCTGCACACACACACACACACACACACACACACATACAATCATCCCGACAAAATACATATCAAAAAACCTTCCCACCCCCCATATATACAAAACTCCAAATACACACAACCCTCACCCCACCCCCCAAACCCATACATAAAACTTCCCACCCCCCAAATACATACAACCCCCCCCCCCTTTCCAAAATACATTTTTTTTTAAACTCTTACCCCCCAAATACATACGAAACTGGGACCCGGCAGCAACGTGACGACCAGCAGCTGGGCAAAGAAGTTAGGCCTGGCCAGAAGTCAGCCCCAACTTCCAAAGCCAGCCGTCTGGGCCCTGGGCAGCAACCGGGCCCAGGACACCTGTCCCAACTCTCCCCCTCTGTCGGCGGTCAAACATGTAAACTTATTAGTGAGTTATGTAATAATCTATAAGCTGTACACTTTCACACGTACATTTATTAGTGAGTTATGTAATAATCTATAAACTGTACACTTTCACACGTACACTTATTAGTGAGTTATGTAATAATCTATAAACTGTACACTTTCACACGTACACTTATTAGTGAGTTATGTAATAATCTATAAGCTGTACACTTTCACACGTACACTTATTAGTGAGTTATGTAATAATCTATAAACTGTACACTTTCACACGTACACTTATTAGTGAGTTATGTAATAATCTATAAGCTGTACACTTTCACACGTACACTTATTAGTGAGTTATGTAATAATCTATAAGCTGTACACTTTCACACGTACACTTATTAGTGAGTTATGTAATATTGTTCATGATATACAGTGGGTTGTAAGGTAGTTAGTGTATTGTTATTAACCCTCTGGCTATCTTAGTAACCATTAAGGCATGCATACTGCATGCCTTCATGGCAACTATGGCTTTCAAGGGGTTAATTCTGTACATTGTGGCTACATTTTGGGGACTAGGCCAGGGTATTCACTTGGTTTCTTACATTGCTAAAGTAATATAGGAAGCCAAAGTAGTCCACTTCAGCAGCATGGACCAGGCTTAAATAAATATCTACGACCAGGGGGGGAGATGCTAGAAGCATCTAATGTCAGGTATAGCCATGACCTAAAAGAACATAGCGTTAAGGCTAGCAGTAATTAATGGCCTGCTGTGGGTATGAGATAAGGTGTTCCACATCTCTTTTGCATATCAATAACACAAACGGCCCTTAAAGTTGACCGAAGGCCACCTTAGCAGTAAGAGGTCTTTGTGAGCTTTGAAGATCCTGTTAGCATTTAACAGGAGGTTAACTTAACTTCTCGTTAAGTAACTAGCGGAGCTCTGTAAATCTGCCCCAAGTGACTGCACGGAGGACTAGTACATTCTAAGACCGAGCCATACTGCTGTAGGAACTTGCCTCTGCTGTAACAGGGGTTTGCAGTCCGCATTAGGGTGTCCATGTAACTCTACGGCCCCCTCATTGTCTATTCACTAGCACTCATGCCTCTGGTATTAGGATCTATTAGTCCTCTGTGTGCTCTTCCCTTTAAATGCCTTTGAGAAGCACCTGGGGACTCTGTAAACCCCATGCCCCCCACAGATAATCTCACGCCCCCAGTTTGTGCACCCCTGTACTAGTGTAACGGACGTGCTCACCACAAACCGGGACCGGACCGCGGGGCTGAGGTAGGGATGTGAATACACCAACATTAGACCACAAAGTCGGTTCAGGGTTGTGCAGCCCATAGTCAATCGTAGCAGGGTCAGGGTTGGAGAAGCCAGGGTAATCCATAGGCAGGCCAGGGTCAGGGTTGGAGACGGTAGGGTAGTCGATGTCCATGCTGGAGTTCGGCAACAGAAAGTCAGGTGCACACCACTTCAGCGTAGCAGCTGAAGCACAGGAAAAGCCTCTGCGCAAGGAGCAGCCCAAGATAAGATCTCTGCAAGGGGAGAATGCAGGTCTCGGTAACAAGGCAAGGCTGGCACTGGGGATCCAGCGCTTCAGCACAGGAACCAGGAAGCAGACTTCTGCCAGGGGTGAATGCTCAGGTCTTAGGAGCAAGGTAAGGATGGCACTGGGGATCCAGCGCTTCAACACAGGACCAGATAGCAGGCCTATGCTAGGGTGAATGCCGCAGGTCTCAGGAACAAGGCAAGGCTAAGGCAGTGTAGCTTGTGGCAAAAACAGTTACATCCAAGTGAATCTTGGGTTATGCTCAGCAATGAGGAACAGGGAAAACCCCAGTATGAGAAGGACAGGAAACCAATCCATAGACAGGGGTGTGTGGGAATTCCTCCAATGACAGAGCAGAGAAACAGAGCTGCAGTAATTGCAAGCACAGGTGATAGTGCTTGCAGATCCAAGGGGAGGTCTGTCTGAGAGTTCACCAACTCTGCAAAAGTGAGCTCCAGCCAAACCCAGGAGTGGATTCCTTACAACTAGTCCTCCGTGTGCTCTTCACTCCTAGTTTGCAGCTATCTGGGGAACAGTTGCATTGTGTCTCCACTGCAAATCACACACTGTGTCAGACGCTGTGGTTTCTTATTGGAACTCTGCATGGTCAACAACCTTCCACATGTACCGCTGCTGTCTAGGAACTAATGTTACCATTTCTCATACGCACAGGTTTGTGATATATACTAGTGGTTACTAGTTACAGGGTACTGATTCCCTCTTACTGATCATTGTATATATATATTTATATATAGCTATTTATTTACTAATTATGCTGCCTTCTAGGAGTCCTGGTAACAACCTATCACATGCACAGACTTGTGATATATACTGTTACAGTAGTTACTAACTACAGGGTACTGATCCCTTCATATAGATTATTATATACAGAGCTACTTATTTAATCTAGTTCTGTGCAGCAATCCTATAGCTATTTACTTCAGATACAGTACATAAGCTATATTTTAAGTACACTTCCTAACACAATAGTAAGCTCAATCCTATGTTAGCCACTCCAATAAGGAGCCATTATTGCCTTGATCATATGTAATTTGGACTGGCTTATGTAGGCTAGTATCATCCTAAACATTGCTCCCAGTAGCACATTGCTCACTCTAGCACTTCAATAGAGGGCAGCATTTTTGTGTTTGTCTTTCGTCGGTTAGTTACTCCGTTATTTTAATTTACCTATTAAAAGATCATTTTAATTATCTATCACCATTTCACCACTGAGGGGGATTGAGTGCCCACAACTGGGGTGGCTTTTTCCTCCCCTAATCTAGCTATTAGGCCCAGGTCCTGCCTCAGCTCACATTCATATGAGTGGGAGTAAAGCATGCTAAAGCTTAGCACACTTTTGTGTATCTGGGTCATAGTGAGTTCTCTTCTAACTCCCCTGGCCCTGCGGCCAAAAGTGTGCTGTAAATTCTTGTTGATGTGCTTGTTTTAACCATTTTAACTCTTTTTAGCATGAATAAGACAAAGCATGTCGATGAAGAGAACATACCATCTTCCAGACCAAGAGGTAACACAAATATGATGCTGTATTTTACAGTTCAACTGCTCCTAAAAGAGATATTTTAATCTTAGGTCTATAAAACCCCATATAGTATATTAGGATCATGTGCTCATTTTTGTGTGTCAGTTTGGGATTTGGGGAAGGGTTAGAGGGAAACGTTTATCCAATAGGAGGAGTTATAGGGTGCTGTTATATGGAGTTATAGGGAGAGGTTATATGTACAATAGGAGGAGTTATAGGGTGTTGTTATATGGAGCAATAGGAGGAGTTATAGGGAGAGGTTATATGTACAATAGGAGGAGTTATAAGGAGCGGTTATATGTACTATAGGAGGAGTTATAGGGAGCGGTTATATGTACAATAGGAGGAGTTATAAGGAGCGGTTATATGTACTATAGGAGGAGTTATAGGGAGCAGTTATATGTACAATAGGAGGAGTTATAGGGAGGGATTATATGGAATCATAGGAGTTATAATGAGCGGTAATATGAACCAACAGGAGTTGTTATACTATATGTTTTGTCACTTTGGATGTTGCGCTGGGCATTTCTGTTTTTTGTTTTGAACATTTGGCCACGCTCAGTAGCACTCCTTTTTGACATAAATATATATGCTGTATATGAGGTAAGTGGGTTTGGGGGTTCTTGAGCTTGCTTGGCTATTTGCAACTATCAGTTGTTTGGAGGTGTGACCCCTCCTCTCAGGGTTTAAGCTCGCCCCACCCCACTTTCTAATTAGCAGTTATCATGTTCCTGTATATTACAGACCCAGTGTGGTCATTGTTACAGGGACTTATCACTGTTGGAGAAAACTTGCCTCTAATCCAGCAGTGTGCTGGTTAATTGCACACCAGCAATCAACCAGACTACACCTGGTTGATTAAGACTGTCAGAGCTCTGTGAAATAGTGTCATGTTAGACACAGGAAGAAGATTTCCTTAGCTCACAATTGGGGCTGACACAAGGAAGGACAGATCAGAGATCCCTAGCCACAACTGGGCTGACCTGGGGAACAACAGATGTCTTGAACTGCAGTAGGACTACAGGCTGACAGCAAGACAAAGGGGACAAGACCTCTAATCCTGGACCCTGACATTGCCATAGCACAGGAGGGCAAACTTTTTCCCCTGTGACAACCTGCCAGTATTCCCCTCTCTCCCCGCCCCACCCCACTTACCTCGGCTCCGTCTTTGGCTCCGGCATCATGACATCACTTTGCCAATGCAACATGATGTCATATGACCTCACGGCATAATTTGCCACTGTGTTGCCATGGCGACTCATCTAAGAAGCCGCCGGAGCCAAGGTAAGTAAATCTTACAGAGGCCTTTCCCTCACCCCCGGCACTTAATTTAAGTGCCTTCGAGAAGCGCGGGGCCTCTGTAAACCCCGTGCCCCCCCCCCCCCCGTTTGCTAACCGATGCCTTAGCACACAAGTATGTGAACCCAGGAGAGCAGAAAGGCCTCCCCCTACAGCTACAAGAAACAGATAAGAGACTTTCTTATGGAACTATTGTATATCTGTAAATATATATGTTTGGGGGTGGTAATTTGCTTAGCTACCCACCCAGTTAGAGAGGGCTGAAGTAAATGTGTAGATATTCTCCAAAGCGGAGTAGGCCTTTCTTTTGTTTATTTTGAATGTTTTGCTGTGTTAAAGGAACAGGCACAAAAAAGCAACATTTTTGTTTCACTTTAAACGGTCTCCATTGCATACCTCTGCACACGTCTCTTACAGTCATTCTCCCTCCAGCAAAAAAAAAGCGGTAAATGAGGATTTAATAAGGTAGGTAGGTAGAACCTGCAAATTGGTCATGCCATGATGTTGGCTGCAGGCTTATAACGCTTTAGCGAAAGGGTTTAACTAAATGATCCGTACTCATGAGCAGTTTAGCACTGAAGTATTGTACTATATGTTTTGTCACTTTGGATGCTGCACTGGGCATTTCTGTTTTTTGAGTTATTAGTTGTGCTAATATCAAGTAAAAGGATAAGTTATAGGCAGCAGTTGTATTGAACAATAGGAGGAGTTATAGGAAGCGATTATACTGTATATACAATAGCAATCGTTATAATGAGGGGTTAAAGCAGTGGCGGGTTTGAAAATCTGCATCCTCTAGACACTTAGCTGTATCAGTCGCCTCCTTGCTGCCGCCCTCTATCTCCTTTGGAACCCCTGGGTCAAATGATTCCACGGACATCATTAATGTGATGGCGCATGGCGTTGCATTGCCATTGTAAGGCGTTGTAATGACGGCGTTTGATGTCACAACCTCACATTGCCATGGCAACAAGACGCCATGTGATGTCACTTTGGAACATCCGCAATGTCATTTGATGCTGGGGTTCCAAAATAACTATAGGGTGGCAGCAAGGAGGCAGCTGACACATGTAAGTGCATTCCCATTAGAACCGATAGGCCCGAGAGCGCGGAAAATGCATATGGGGGCGGACATTTTTACCACCCCAAAATGTTGCCGCCCTGGGCCCCCGGCCTAATGGGAAATCCGCCACTAGGCTAAAGCGAATAATAGGAGGTGTTATAATGAGCGATAATATAGACCAATAACAGTTATTAGGAGAGGTAATATCGAGCAATAGGACGAGTTCTATGGAACAATAGGAGTTATTGGGAGTGGTAATATTGAATAATAGAAGAACTTATAGGGGGCAGTTATATGAATCAATGGAAGCAGTTATAGGGAGCTGTTATATGGAGCAAAAGGAGGAGTTATAGGGAGGGATTATATGCAGAAATAGGAGTTATAAGGAGTGGTAAGAAAGAGCAGTAGGAGGAGGTATAGGGTGCAGTTATAGAGAGCAAATGGAGAAGTTAAAGTGAGCTGTTATACGAAGCTACAGTATAGAAGGATTTATAGGGAGCAGTTATATGGAGCATTAGGAAGAGTTATAGGGAACGCTATATGGAGCAATAAGAGTTAAGTGGTGTGGTTAAATGAAGCAATAGGAGCAGTTACAGGGTCATGGTTATATTGAGCAATAGAAGGAGATATACAGTATGAAGAGGTTATATGGAGCAAAAAGGAGTTATAGGGAGAAGTCAGGATTTCTAGGGAGTGATTCTATGGAGCAATAGGATTTATAGGGAGTTGTAAAATGGAGCAATAGGAGAAATTATAATGAGCGGTTATATTGAGCAATAGGATGAGTATCGGGAGTTGTTACATAAAGCAATTGGAGGAGTTATAGGGAAGGGTTATATGCAGTGTTTGACAAACCTATACATTTGCACGCCCCGGGCGAGTGTATTTAACATTGTGGCGAGCTAGTATTGGCCTAAGCAGCACACGTGTGGTACTAGGTGGCGAGTAAATTTTTTTATTCGGCGAGTAGATTTTTTGGTGATTTGTCGACCACTGGTTACATGGATAAATAGGAGGGGTTATATGGATCAATAGTAGTAATAGAGAGTGATTATATGGAGGAATAGGAGGAATCATAGGGATGGGCTATATGTAACAATAGGAGGAGTCGTATAGAACAATAGGAATTATAGGAGGGTTTATATGGAACAATATGAGTTATAAGGAGTGTTAATATAGAGCAATAGGAGGCATTATAGGGTGCACTTATGGCGAGCAATAGAAGTTATAGGAAGAGGTTACATGGAGCATTAGGAGGCGTTATAGGGAATGGCTATATGGAGTAAAAGTGCTCATTATATGGAGCAATATAAGCAGTTAAAGGGGCATCGCTATATGGAGGCAAAGGAGGAGATATAGGGTGTAATTATACGAAGCAATAGGGGGAGGTTATATGGAACAATAAAAGGAATTATAGACGAAATAGTAGAAGTTACAGGGATGCGGTATATGGAGAATTAGGAATAATAGGGAGTGGTTATATGAATCAATATGAGCAATTATAGGGAACAGCTATAGTGAACAACAGGAGGAGTTATAGGGAGTAGTTATATGGAGGATCTGGGGAAGTTATAGGGATGGGTTACAGTATATGGAACAGTAGGAGCTATAGAAATTGGTTATATGGAACAGTAGAGAAGTTATAGGGAGGGGTTACTGGCAGTAAAAGGAGGAGATATCGGGAGGGGTTACATGGAGTAATAAAGTAGGAGGAGTTATAGGGAGAGGTTATATGGAGCAATAGGAGGAGTTATAGGGAGAGGTTATATGGAGCAATAGGAGGAGTTATAGGGAGAGGTTATGTGGAGCAATAGGAGGAGTTATTTAACTGATGTTATACTTTAGAAATAATGAAGATGGATGATATTCAAATTGAGGAAGAGGAGAAGATGGAGGGAGGAGAGAAGGCCGAAGAGCAAATAGAGGTAGTGGAAGAAGAAGCAAAAGAGGAAGACAAAAAGAAAAAGGATGAAGAAAAAGAGGATCAGGAAACAACAAAAGAGGTGGAGGAAGTTACAATAGAGGTGGAGGAAGTTACAAAAGAGGTGGAGGAAGTTACAAAAGAGGTGGAGCAAGTTACAATCGAGGTGGAGGAAGTTACAAAAGAGGTGGAGGAAGTTGCAATCGAGGTGGAGGAAGAAATAGAGGAGCATTCCATCTAGGCGGTCACCGGCCATGTGAGTAGTAAGATCTTACATTTGTGCTATTCTCCCTACCCCACTGGTCGAGATTGCATATATTTTCATATTTATTATTACTGACTATCTGGTTTCGGTAACCATTGTACAGGTAAGGATTTCTCTTCTTTTCGGAATATACTGGGAGCCAGTTTACCCTTTAAATTGGCTGCTTTTTTAAAAATGATTCACGGAATCTCAGGGAGATGGATTTTAAAAACTGGATACTTTAGCAATACATTCCAACGGCGTTGAATAATAATCCGCATTTTATGAGCCTCGCGGTTGTACTGAGTTATGAATGGGACAACGAACTCTGTGTTGGCCTTACTGTTTTTGTAACCGATAACTCATTTTTATTTAATTTGGCAGTTTTAATTAATGCCTGTTGTACCATGTTGGGATCATAGCTTCTTTCTAAAAATCTTGTCTCAAGAACCTCTGCCTGTTCTTGGAAATACTCTCTTCAGTACAGTTTCGTCGAATACGCGAAACTGCCCATATGGAATGTTGTTTAGCCAGCGGGGATGGTGGCAACTGCTATTCAATAAAAAATTGTTGGCATCCACCGCTTTAAAAAAAGTTTTAGTTTTTAAAACCCGATCCTCTATATATATATATATAGTCAGATGTAGGAAATTAATACTGGATCTACTCCTCTCTGATGTGAACACCAGATTACGATCATTCTGATTTATGTAACATAAAAAAAGATTCTAGGTCTTGGTGTTCACCACGCCAGATAAAGATGATGTCATCAATATATCTTTTCCAGAGGACTAGGCCCGCGTCGAAAGGATTCCCTGACCAAATAGATTCCTCCTCCCAATCTGCCATGAATTTATTGGCGTAACTCGGCACGAACCTAGTCCCCATTGCAGTACCGCATTTCTGTAAAAACAGTGTACCATCGAACCAAAAGACATTATGGGTCAAAATAAATTGAATCCCCTGTAGTATAAAATGTCTTTGGTCCGGTGGGATGGTTAGAGCTTTCTCCATCACTCTTTTAACTGCATCATGTCCATCTATGTGTCTGATACAAGTGTACAGCGAAGACACATCGCAAGTCACCAGAGTGTAGTCATGTCGCCATTCTATTTCAGATAAAATAATTAAAATCTGCATTGTATCTCGTGTGGCATTGGAAGCATATTTCTGCAGATAGATATCAATGTACTCTGACAGATTTTGTGTCAGAGAACCGATGCCCGAGATAATCGGCCTCCCTGGGGGGTTGGATAGGTCTTTGTGTCTTGGGTAAGAAATAAAACACGGGCATAACCGTTTTTGCCTCATGAGATATTGCAATTCTTTCTCGTCCAAGATACCAAGTTGTCTACCATGATTTAATATACCTTGTAATTCTTCTTTATGTAAGTTGGTAGGGTCCCTAGCCAATCTCTCATAGGTCAGTGGATCATTCAAAATCCTACCAGACTCTTTGAGGTAGTAGCTAGTATCCATTACTACTACACTCCCCCCCCCCCTTTGTCAGCTGACTTGACAGTAATACTCCTGTCTTCGGTAAGTTCCTTAAGGGCTGCTCTTTCTTTTTTAGTCAGATTATCCTTATACTTGCTTTTATTCTGAGCTAGTCTCTCGAAATCCTTGAGAATTAGTTAATTAAAAACCTCAAGGTATTGACCCTTACTTTCACTAGGATAAAATTTTGATCTTTCTTTTAATTTAGAATGAACAAATGCATCACTGGTGTCTACATTCACTACAGCTGGTACTCTTTCAACTACCTGTGAACAATGTTCGCGACTTAATGCATCCTTATTCAAGAAAAATCTCTTGACCGTCATTTGTCGCAGATATTTTTGTGCATCTAAAAACAAGTTGAAACCACTGGGTCCCATCGTACGGGCAAAATTTAACCCCTTAGCCATCAACTTGGTTTGTGTGTCAGTTAAAACTTTAGTACTAATGTCAAAACTGATTTTAGTGCATTATTTTCTTGTTTTGCAGTTTTCCCTCTTCCTCTTGGCCTCATTTTTTCCTGTTTATCTCCAACCCTCCTGATTCCCCCAGGTCGTCTAGACACAGAAAACGATTCTGTATCTCGATCTGTGGTTGGGGTGCGCGGTCTAAAAAAAGAAACCGCAGATTTCTTACTGTCTACCCGTTCCCAAATGGGGCTTTTGCACAATAATTATAGACATAAATATAAATAAAAATATATATATTTTTAAAAACAACTTTGGCTAAAAGAGCTTAATGAAATAGCTAACTAAAACGTGTAAAAACACTTAAAACACGTTAAAAAGACCACAGATAAAACAGGTAAAAGAAGGAGAGAAGAGGTGGAGTGGAAGCCATGATTAATATCTCGGATACAAAGGGAAAAACCTAGGTAAAAAACATGGATGGTTAGCCAATAAATGCTCCAATGTCTAGATCTACATTAAGTCCCAAGGGAACTAACGAATGTAATTTGTAAATCCAAATACCACTGGACCCAGGAACAACCTCATATTAGGGATATTCCTATTCTCAGAGGCAGAGAGTTAATGATCCGATAGGGGGTGGAGTGGAAGGGAGGGGAGGGCGGGAGAGGGTGGAGGGAGGAGTGTGGAGGGTTGGGTGGAGTGGAGGGGTAGGGGTAGGTGGGAGGGGAGTATTGAGTTGGGGGGGGGGTCAGTGATCCAGTCGGTACCGTACTCTTAGATCGCTCCAGTAACTGTGGTTAGTGCACTTGGATTCGATGCAACATATCTTTGAGGTAAGTGATCCTTGTTTGCAGGGACATTATTTTATCCCTACTTTCCCACTGGGTAACGCACAGGATACCTTATGAGTCTGATTTGAATATATTTAAAAGTGAGGCAAACCGTGAGGAGGAGGACAAGGGAAGGTATGCAACATACTCTTGTTCTGTCCGTTTCATATATTTAACAAACAATATATTTAGTCTCTATACTTTAAGTGGGGTCAGTTAAGTGTCTAGGGTTGTACCTTAAGGCTGAGCAAGGGAGGGGGAAGGGAGAGAAGGTGGGGGGGGTTGAGAGATGGGAGAAGGGGGACGGGGGGAGAGGAGGGGAGAGAAGAGAGGGGGGAGGAGGGGAAGGGGGAAGGGTAGGGAAATATAAGGGAGGGGGAAGGGAGGAGGTAGAGGGGGAGAGGCTAGGTTGCAGTGTCATAAGCATACATTTGCATTTCTGTTGAGGTTCTTTTTCACACATTTGAATTAGGTAATTCACATTTAAGGGTTAGATAGATCTTGTCAGAGGGGACATTATTGTGTCCCTACTTCTTCCTCAGGGAGGCGTGCAGCATATCTTGCAAACTTAGTTAAACCATTGTTGAGGCTTTATATATCAATAAAAGTAACTCCATGTGTGTCACAAACCAGAGACAATGCTCTGTTTGTTTTCCTGGTCGAGGGTCTCATCGCTCATGGACCCTCAGGGAAACGTCTTCAACAGAGTTCAGGGGAAGGTGGGTCGTTCGGTAGAGAGGGGGGAGAGGTCAGGGGGCGGTGGGGGGTACGGGGGTAAGATAGGGGAGTAGGGAGAAGGCTATGGTGTGGGCCAGGATGGGGGTCCAGGGTAAAAGGGGGGGAGGGGGAGAGAATAATCATTGACTTTTAACTTTATGCTGAAGGGGTAATCAACAATTATCGTAACCAAATGAACCATATATCTTTTACTAACTCAACAACATCTATGCTAAGAAAACATTTTCTCAACTCCTACAGGTATACTATGGAAGAACATAAAAAAAAAAATTACAAAAAAAAAAAAAAAAAAATTTAAAAAATTTAAAAAAATTTAAAAAAAAAAAAAAAAAAAAAATAGGAGGTGCCTGCTGCCAGGGCCCAAGATGGCTCCCCTCCCTCCCTCCAGCCATGCTCCACAGTGAAAGCACCGTCTAGAAAGATACAGTGGAATCCACAGAAGTGTCATGAAGGGCAAAAAAAAAATTCTCCCTCGAGAAAAGGAAGAAATCAGCCTCAGACCCAGCGAGGAAGATGCTATTCTGGAAATTATTTTGGATCCTCTGACTCTTCCATCCAAGCGGAACGCAATTTGCCGATACCTCCAGGACAGCATCTTTAACAAGGATGGTAACATAACGTTTAAGAGATGGAAAGAGCTAGTTCCTGGCCTAATGAGGGTAGTTTCATTAAGAATGCAGGATAATAAGATCCCTTGTATTCATTTACTCACCGAAATACTAAAGGGTGCCAAGCACGATGGGGAAAATATAAAGATATCGATCTTACCTGAGATAATCTGTTGCCTGGGAAGAGAAGACCCGGCCGGGAATGAGGAGCTGGTTTACACTTTGCAGGAGTGCATGAAACTTAGATAGGCAAAGCTGAGCCAGAAACAACTGAAGTGCCTTATAAAAAACGGCATTGAGAGCATCGATAAAGGTCTCATTAAAACCATCATCCTCATCCTCCCCAAAATACTAAAGGAGGAACTAAGGGGCCTTCATTTTTATAAATTGATCCAATCACTTGTAGAAAAATTCAAACCTGGAAGATGCCAGGAGATAGCCACCCTGGCTGCCTCAGCTATTATTTTTTTAAACCACTATATAGAAACTGAAAGATTCAATAGGTATCTAAGTACATTGCCTATCATTTCAAAATATTTCTATTGCAAAAGCATGAAGGTCCATGCATCATGTGCTGACACTGTTACTGCTAACAGTTGCAGTGTTATAGAAGAGCAGTTGATGTCATTAAAGAGAGCAGCTCTTGCTAATGATACATGTAATTCAAAACAATCTGAAATTTCAGGTAGCAGAGCCAATTCACAGGCTAGGCCCTATCCTCATAAGCAGCCACATCAAGATGTGTTGTCCCGTGGTGGCACAAGCCTCCAAGGAAAGCAAAGTGAGGTGAAGAATGGGATTCGTGCCAGGCACAGGCTAGTACAAAATAATATCAGAAAAGATCAATTAGGTGTCCATGCTGAGACAAATACGATCTCTAAAATTGGCTCTGATACTGGGATGGATCTGAACACCAATAATAAAAAAAATATCTCCTTGCAAAAAAGCCATCCTGGAGCTTTGGAGAAACTTACAGGAAACCAGACTACTTTTGTTATTCAGCCAGAACAGCCCTATGCACGGGTTGACAAACACCGCCAAATTAAATATAATACTGGCAAGGAAAAGCCGAAATATGTTACTGTAACTTCAGACCCACCATCTAAGATCGCTGGGAGTGTTCTAAGGGAGAACAAAGGCAAAGACGTCAATACGAGCAGGCCTCTACCTTCCATCTCCAGGGCTGCCAACTCTTTTCAAAGAACAAGTGCCACCAAATGCACTGATGGTGCTAAAATAGGTCTCAGAAAAAATAACAGACAATTAAGAGATTCTCAAGATCAGCAACGTCCACCATGAATGGAACTTGCAAAAATTACAAAAAAAAAAAAAAACAAATTTTAAAAATTAAAAAAATTAAAAAAAAAAAAAAAAAAAATTAAAAAAAAAAAATAGGAGGTGCCTGCTGCCAGGGCCCAAGATGGCTCCCCTCCCTCCCTCCAGCCATGCTCCACAGTGAAAGCACCGTCTAGAAAGATACAGTGGAATCCACAGAAGTGTCATGAAGGGCAAAAAAAAAATTCTCCCTCGAGAAAAGGAAGAAATCAGCCTCAGACCCAGCGAGGAAGATGCTATTCTGGAAATTATTTTGGACCCTCTGACTCTTCCATCCAAGCGGAACGCAATTTGCCGATACCTCCAGGACAGCATCTTTAACAAGGATGGTAACATAACGTTTAAGAGATGGAAAGAGCTAGTTCCTGGCCTAATGAGGGTAGTTTCATTAAGAATGCAGGATAATAAAATCCCTTGTATTCATTTACTCACCGAAATACTAAAGGGTGCCAAGCACGATGGGGAAAATATAAAGATATCGATCTTACCTGAGATAATCTGTTGCCTGGGAAGAGAAGACCCGGCCGTGAATGAGGAGCTGGTTTACACTTTGCAGGAGTGCATGAAACTTAGACAGGCAAAGCTGAGCCAGAAACAACTGAAGTGCCTTATAAAAAACGGCATTGAGAGCATCGATAAAGGTCTCATTAAAACCATCATCCTCATCCTCCCCAAAATACTAAAGGAGGAACTAAGGGGCCTTCATTTTTATAAATTGATCCAATCACTTGTAGAAAAATTCAAACCTGGAAGATGCCAGGAGATAGCCACCCTGGCTGCCTCAGCTATTATTTTTTTAAACCACTATATAGAAACTGAAAGATTCAACAGGTATCTAAGTACATTGCCTATCATTTCAAAATATTTCTATTGCAAAAGCATGAAGGTCCATGCATCATGTGCTGACACTGTTACTGCTAACAGTTGCAGTGTTATAGAAGAGCAGTTGATGTCATTAAAGAGAGCAGCTCTTGCTAATGATACATGTAATTCAAAACAATCTGAAATTTCAGGTAGCAGAGCCAATTCACAGGCTAGGCCCTATCCTCATAAGCAGCCACATCAAGATGTGTTGTCCCGTGGTGGCACAAGCCTCCAAGGAAAGCAAAGTGAGGTGAAGAATGGGATTCGTGCCAGGCACAGGCTAGTACAAAATAATATCAGAAAAGATCAATTAGGTGTCCATGCTGAGACAAATACGATCTCTAAAATTGGCTCTGATACTGGGATGGATCTGAACACCAATAATAAAAAAAATATCTCCTTGCAAAAAAGCCATCCTGGAGCTTTGGAGAAACTTACAGGAAACCAGACAACTTTTGTTATTCAGCCAGAACAGCCCTATGCACGGGTTGACAAACACCGCCAAATTAAATATAATACTTGCAAGGAAAAGCCGAAATATGTTACTGTAACTTCAGACCCACCATCTAAGATCGCTGGGAGTGTTCTAAGGGAGAACAAAGGCAAAGACGTCAATACGAGCAGGCCTCTACCTTCCATCTCCAGGGCTGCCAACTCTTTTCAAAGAACAAGTGCCACCAAATGCACTGATGGTGCTAAAATAGGTCTCAGAAAAAATAACAGACAATTAAGAGGTTCTCAAGATCAGCAACGTCCACCATGAATGGAACTTGCAAAAATTACAAAAAAAAAAAAAAAAAACATTTAAAAATTAAAAAAATTAAAAAAAAAAAAAAAAAAAATTCAAAAAAAAAATAGGAGGTGCCTGCTGCCAGGGCCCAAGATGGCTCCCCTCCCTCCCTCCAGCCATGCTCCACAGTGAAAGCACCGTCTAGAAAGATACAGTGGAATCCACAGAAGTGTCATGAAGGGCAAAAAAAAAATTCTCCCTCGAGAAAAGGAAGAAATCAGCCTCAGACCCAGCGAGGAAGATGCTATTCTGGAAATTATTTTGGATCCTCTGACTCTTCCATCCAAGCGGAACGCAATTTGCCGATACCTCCAGGACAGCATCTTTAACAAGGATGGTAACATAACGTTTAAGAGATGGAAAGAGCTAGTTCCTGGCCTAATGAGGGTAGTTTCATTAAGAATGCAGGATAATAAGATCCCTTGTATTCATTTACTCACCGAAATACTAAAGGGTGCCAAGCACGATGGGGAAAATATAAAGATATCGATCTTACCTGAGATAATCTGTTGCCTGGGAAGAGAAGACCCGGCCGTGAATGAGGAGCTGGTTTACACTTTGCAGGAGTGCATGAAACTTAGACAGGCAAAGCTGAGCCAGAAACAACTGAAGTGCCTTATAAAAAACGGCATTGAGAGCATCGATAAAGGTCTCATTAAAACCATCATCCTCATCCTCCCCAAAATACTAAAGGAGGAACTAAGGGGCCTTCATTTTTATAAATTGATCCAATCACTTGTAGAAAAATTCAAACCTGGAAGATGCCAGGAGATAGCCACCCTGGCTGCCTCAGCTATTATTTTTTTAAACCACTATATAGAAACTGAAAGATTCAACAGGTATCTAAGTACATTGCCTATCATTTCAAAATATTTCTATTGCAAAAGCATGAAGGTCCATGCATCATGTGCTGACACTGTTACTGCTAACAGTTGCAGTGTTATAGAAGAGCAGTTGATGTCATTAAAGAGAGCAGCTCTTGCTAATGATACATGTAATTCAAAACAATCTGAAATTTCAGGTAGCAGAGCCAATTCACAGGCTAGGCCCTATCCTCATAAGCAGCCACATCAAGATGTGTTGTCCCGTGGTGGCACAAGCCTCCAAGGAAAGCAAAGTGAGGTGAAGAATGGGATTCGTGCCAGGCACAGGCTAGTACAAAATAATATCAGAAAAGATCAATTAGGTGTCCATGCTGAGACAAATACGATCTCTAAAATTGGCTCTGATACTGGGATGGATCTGAACACCAATAATAAAAAAAATATCTCCTTGCAAAAAAGCCATCCTGGAGCTTTGGAGAAACTTACAGGAAACCAGACTACTTTTGTTATTCAGCCAGAACAGCCCTATGCACGGGTTGACAAACACCGCCAAATTAAATATAATACTTGCAAGGAAAAGCCGAAATATGTTACTGTAACTTCAGACCCACCATCTAAGATCGCTGGGAGTGTTCTAAGGGAGAACAAAGGCAAAGACGTCAATACGAGCAGGCCTCTACCTTCCATCTCCAGGGCTGCCAACTCTTTTCAAAGAACAAGTGCCACCAAATGCACTGATGGTGCTAAAATAGGTCTCAGAAAAAATAACAGACAATTAAGAGGTTCTCAAGATCAGCAACGTCCACCATGAATGGAACTTGCAAAAATTACAAAAAAAATTTTTTTTTAAAAATTAAAAAAATAAATAAAAAATAAATAAAAAATAAAAAATAGGAGGTGCCTGCTGCCAGGGCCCAAGATGGCTCCCCTCCCTCCCTCCTGCCATGCTCCACAGTGAAAGCACCGTCTAGAAAGATACAGTGGAATCCACAGAAGTGTCATGAAGGGCAAAAAAAAAATTCTCCCTCGAGAAAAGGAAGAAATCAGCCTCAGACCCAGCGAGGAAGATGCTATTCTGGAAATTATTTTGGATCCTCTGACTCTTCCATCCAAGCGGAACGCAATTTGCCGATACCTCCAGGACAGCATCTTTAACAAGGATGGTAACATAACGTTTAAGAGATGGAAAGAGCTAGTTCCTGGCCTAATGAGGGTAGTTTCATTAAGAATGCAGGATAATAAGATCCCTTGTATTCATTTACTCACCGAAATACTAAAGGGTGCCAAGCACGATGGGGAAAATATAAAGATATCGATCTTACCTGAGATAATCTGTTGCCTGGGAAGAGAAGACCCGGCCGTGAATGAGGAGCTGGTTTACACTTTGCAGGAGTGCATGAAACTTAGACAGGCAAAGCTGAGCCAGAAACAACTGAAGTGCCTTATAAAAAACGGCATTGAGAGCATCGATAAAGGTCTCATTAAAACCATCATCCTCATCCTCCCCAAAATACTAAAGGAGGAACTAAGGGGCCTTCATTTTTATAAATTGATCCAATCACTTGTAGAAAAATTCAAACCTGGAAGATGCCAGGAGATAGCCACCCTGGCTGCCTCAGCTATTATTTTTTTAAACCACTATATAGAAACTGAAAGATTCAACAGGTATCTAAGTACATTGCCTATCATTTCAAAATATTTCTATTGCAAAAGCATGAAGGTCCATGCATCATGTGCTGACACTGTTACTGCTAACAGTTGCAGTGTTCTAGAAGAGCAGTTGATGTCATTAAAGAGAGCAGCTCTTGCTAATGATACATGTAATTCAAAACAATCTGAAATTTCAGGTAGCAGAGCCAATTCACAGGCTAGGCCCTATCCTCATAAGCAGCCACATCAAGATGTGTTGTCCCGTGGTGGCACAAGCCTCCAAGGAAAGCAAAGTGAGGTGAAGAATGGGATTCGTGCCAGGCACAGGCTAGTACAAAATAATATCAGAAAAGATCAATTAGGTGTCCATGCTGAGACAAATACGATCTCTAAAATTGGCTCTGATACTGGGATGGATCTGAACACCAATAATAAAAAAAATATCTCCTTGCAAAAAAGCCATCCTGGAGCTTTGGAGAAACTTACAGGAAACCAGACTACTTTTGTTATTCAGCCAGAACAGCCCTATGCACGGGTTGACAAACACCGCCAAATTAAATATAATACTGGCAAGGAAAAGCCGAAATATGTTACTGTAACTTCAGACCCACCATCTAAGATCGCTGGGAGTGTTCTAAGGGAGAACAAAGGCAAAGACGTCAATACGAGCAGGCCTCTACCTTCCATCTCCAGGGCTGCCAACTCTTTTCAAAGAACAAGTGCCACCAAATGCACTGATGGTGCTCAAATAGGTCTCAGAAAAAATAACAGACAATTAAGAGGTTCTCAAGATCAGCAACGTCCACCATGAATGGAACTTGCAAAAATTACAAAAAAAAAAAAAAAAATTAAAAATTAAAAAAATTAAAAAAAAAAAAAAAATAAAAAAAAAAAAATAGGAGGTGCCTGCTGCCAGGGCCCAAGATGGCTCCCCTCCCTCCCTCCAGCCATGCTCCACAGTGAAAGCACCGTCTAGAAAGATACAGTGGAATCCACAGAAGTGTCATGAAGGGCAAAAAAAAAATTCTCCCTCGAGAAAAGGAAGAAATCAGCCTCAGACCCAGCGAGGAAGATGCTATTCTGGAAATTATTTTGGATCCTCTGACTCTTCCATCCAAGCGGAACGCAATTTGCCGATACCTCCAGGACAGCATCTTTAACAAGGATGGTAACATAACGTTTAAGAGATGGAAAGAGCTAGTTCCTGGCCTAATGAGGGTAGTTTCATTAAGAATGCAGGATAATAAGATCCCTTGTATTCATTTACTCACCGAAATACAAAGGGTGCCAAGCACGATGGGGAAAATATAAAGATATCGATCTTACCTGAGATAATCTGTTGCCTGGGAAGAGAAGACCCGGCCGTGAATGAGGAGCTGGTTTACACTTTGCAGGAGTGCATGAAACTTAGACAGGCAAAGCTGAGCCAGAAACAACTGAAGTGCCTTATAAAAAACGGCATTGAGAGCATCGATAAAGGTCTCATTAAAACCATCATCCTCATCCTCCCCAAAATACTAAAGGAGGAACTAAGGGGCCTTCATTTTTATAAATTGATCCAATCACTTGTAGAAAAATTCAAACCTGGAAGATGCCAGGAGATAGCCACCCTGGCTGCCTCAGCTATTATTTTTTTAAACCACTATATAGAAACTGAAAGATTCAACAGGTATCTAAGTACATTGCCTATCATTTCAAAATATTTCTATTGCAAAAGCATGAAGGTCCATGCATCATGTGCTGACACTGTTACTGCTAACAGTTGCAGTGTTATAGAAGAGCAGTTGATGTCATTAAAGAGAGCAGCTCTTGCTAATGATACATGTAATTCAAAACAATCTGAAATTTCAGGTAGCAGAGCCAATTCACAGGCTAGGCCCTATCCTCATAAGCAGCCACATCAAGATGTGTTGTCCCGTGGTGGCACAAGCCTCCAAGGAAAGCAAAGTGAGGTGAAGAATGGGATTCGTGCCAGGCACAGGCTAGTACAAAATAATATCAGAAAAGATCAATTAGGTGTCCATGCTGAGACAAATACGATCTCTAAAATTGGCTCTGATACTGGGATGGATCTGAACACCAATAATAAAAAAAATATCTCCTTGCAAAAAAGCCATCCTGGAGCTTTGGAGAAACTTACAGGAAACCAGACTACTTTTGTTATTCAGCCAGAACAGCCCTATGCACGGGTTGACAAACACCGCCAAATTAAATATAATACTGGCAAGGAAAAGCCGAAATATGTTACTGTAACTTCAGACCCACCATCTAAGATCGCTGGGAGTGTTCTAAGGGAGAACAAAGGCAAAGACGTCAATACGAGCAGGCCTCTACCTTCCATCTCCAGGGCTGCCAACTCTTTTCAAAGAACAAGTGCCACCAAATGCACTGATGGTGCTCAAATAGGTCTCAGAAAAAATAACAGACAATTAAGAGGTTCTCAAGATCAGCAACGTCCACCATGAATGGAACTTGCAAAAATTACAAAAAAATTTTTTTAAAAAAATTAAAATAAAAAAAAAAAAATAGGAGGTGCCTGCTGCCAGGGCCCAAGATGGCTCCCCTCCCTCCCTCCTGCCATGCTCCACAGTGAAAGCACCGTCTAGAAAGATACAGTGGAATCCACAGAAGTGTCATGAAGGGCAAAAAAAAAATTCTCCCTCGAGAAAAGGAAGAAATCAGCCTCAGACCCAGCGAGGAAGATGCTATTCTGGAAATTATTTTGGATCCTCTGACTCTTCCATCCAAGCGGAACGCAATTTGCCGATACCTCCAGGACAGCATCTTTAACAAGGATGGTAACATAACGTTTAAGAGATGGAAAGAGCTAGTTCCTGGCCTAATGAGGGTAGTTTCATTAAGAATGCAGGATAATAAGATCCCTTGTATTCATTTACTCACCGAAATACTAAAGGGTGCCAAGCACGATGGGGAAAATATAAAGATATCGATCTTACCTGAGATAATCTGTTGCCTGGGAAGAGAAGACCCGGCCGTGAATGAGGAGCTGGTTTACACTTTGCAGGAGTGCATGAAACTTAGACAGGCAAAGCTGAGCCAGAAACAACTGAAGTGCCTTATAAAAAACGGCATTGAGAGCATCGATAAAGGTCTCATTAAAACCATCATCCTCATCCTCCCCAAAATACTAAAGGAGGAACTAAGGGGCCTTCATTTTTATAAATTGATCCAATCACTTGTAGAAAAATTCAAACCTGGAAGATGCCAGGAGATAGCCACCCTGGCTGCCTCAGCTATTATTTTTTTAAACCACTATATAGAAACTGAAAGATTCAACAGTTATCTAAGTACATTGCCTATCATTTCAAAATATTTCTATTGCAAAAGCATGAAGGTCCATGCATCATGTGCTGACACTGTTACTGCTAACAGTTGCAGTGTTATAGAAGAGCAGTTGATGTCATTAAAGAGAGCAGCTCTTGCTAATGATACATGTAATTCAAAACAATCTGAAATTTCAGGTAGCAGAGCCAATTCACAGGCTAGGCCCTATCCTCATAAGCAGCCACATCAAGATGTGTTGTCCCGTGGTGGCACAAGCCTCCAAGGAAAGCAAAGTGAGGTGAAGAATGGGATTCGTGCCAGGCACAGGCTAGTACAAAATAATATCAGAAAAGATCAATTAGTTGTCCATGCTGAGACAAATACGATCTCTAAAATTGGCTCTGATACTGGGATGGATCTGAACACCAATAATAAAAAAAATATCTCCTTGTAAAAAAGCCATCCTGGAGCTTTGGAGAAACTTACAGGAAACCAGACTACTTTTGTTATTCAGCCAGAACAGCCCTATGCACGGGTTGACAAACACTGCCAAATTAAATATAATACTGGCAAGGAAAAGCCGAAATATGTTACTGTAACTTCAGACCCACCGTCTAAGATCGCTGGGAGTGTTCTAAGGGAGAACAAAGGCAAAGACGTCAATACGAGCAGGCCTCTACCATCCATCTCCAGGGCTGCCAACTCTTTTCAAAGAACAAGTGCCACCAAATGCACTGATGGTGCTAAAATAGGTCTCAGAAAAAATAACAGACAATTAAGAGGTTCTCAAGATCAGCAACGTCCACCATGAATGGAACATCTAGCACTTGGGAGAGAGAGACCCCATTCCATCAAGCGCTCCTCATACAGCAACTCAAAATTGTGATCATTGGTGCCAGTTGCTTCTTGACCTTACACTTACTGACTGTCCACAACTTCTTTAGCATATCCATGTTTCTTACCGTATGACCCAGAGCATTTATCCTGGATAGGATATTGTCCAAACTCCTGTTTTTCTCAGCTATGTTTGTTTGGGAGCACAGCTCCCTTAAAATCTTTGAGTGGTTATCAACCACCCCATTGATGAATAGTTCTAACTCTCATCAGTGAACTTTACACTCCTTATTCACCCTGCGGATAATTAAGAAGCACCGTTAGCAGAGGTGGAAGCCTCCTGTGTCATCTTGACACAGGTAAAGTCAGGCTAAAGTCAGTCCGGCTGGGACTTGACTGTTCAAACCTTTCTCTAAAGTCAGGCTAAAATGGCTTAAAAGATTCCCTATTTATAGGGTTATTTTAAAAATGTTAATGTGAGCATTGGCGTAACATTTAAGTAACGCCCATGCATTAGCAGGCTGGAACGTAAGTTGAATTGTTCCTAAGACACATGTGCAATATATATTTATAGCGTGTCTTTGTGCTATGACTATTCACGGTACTACAGATAACATAATGACAGATTTGGGTTTTTGGACTCCTGTGCTTGCTGTAGCTATGTATAGGATAAATACTTTAAATGCTTCCCTCTCACTCACTATACTTATGTTTGACAAAGTGCCAGTGGGCGTGAAACGTACATCAGGTGGTAGTGACGTAGCAACGAAATCACGTGGCACTACCTGCAGGAGATCCAAGGAGAGGTGGAGTGACGGCGCGGACACTGACCGAGCTAACTAACAGATAAGCTAAAACGGGCATTAACTTGGCAAGCTGGTGGGTTTACACATAGCCAGTAGATCTTCTATGGCTGTTAGTTTTACCGGATGAATTGTCGTCTCTTCTCAGTCTTTACTATATGTATTCTCCGACCCCGTCACCCCCTCCACATAAACACTGATACAATGTGGGGCTTCTAATTGATGTGGTCTTGTTTGAACCGCGCCTCGAGAGACCAAAAATACCCCTTGAATGTATCCTATATCTATGCTATATACATACACCCTATTCTTTTGGGGTTACAGTGTATATTGACATGAGCAACTAACTGCTGATATTATAATTAAGCTGATGGTTTGCATGCTACTGCTCTTTGTTGATTACTTGATACATAGAGTACAACTTACTTTAACTATGTTGCGACTGGCATTAAATCAATAGTCCCTAGGGATCTGATATGCAGAATTGCCCTAACAAAATGGTGTCTCTAGAATAGTAGGGGTGTAAAAGGATCAAGTTGTGGTAATAAAACAAATGCCTGTGTTAATGGTAACTTCCTGAGTAGATAATGTTCTACTATAATGTGGTAGCCTGAATAAGAGCTACTCAAAAATCAATCTCAGGTAGTACCATGCAGATGTACTTGAAGATAAACAAAGGTGGCAGATAACCTTCCCAGAAATAATAAGTACTGAGAAATCTCAGTCCACAAGGATGAATAGCCACAAGTATAACCTTTATAAATGTACCAGGAGACCCCAAGAATGGCTAAGTAATGCCACGGAGGTAACAACTAATAGAGTGCTAGCACAGAAGTACCAATAATGCGGTGTGGCAATTGTGTATGCCTATGCCCATATTATGGAATGGGCTCAACCGCTGAGTGCTGTGCACCACTCTGTAACCAAGGATAGTATAATAGCCTATACTGGCTTAACTAAGCCTGGGAGGTATATATACACTTGATGCTACCCGCAGTACTTAGAACGGTGTGGCAATCTGTATGCCTGTGCCCATATTAACGAATGGGCTTGACCGTGCAGTACTGTGGAACAAGGTATCACTAAAGTAAACTAAAATATACCCTAGCTACTGTAAACTAAGAGAATCCACACCATAGAATCCTACTCTTAAATCCCTTGTGCAGCAGCAGGGACCGGCAGCTAACCGCAATATGATTCTGCTTGCTGTAGGTAGCCATCATCACGTGTTCCAGAGCACGGATTCCTTTTTGATCATACGCTGTACATACATAGGGCACGGTGTACAAGCGCCCTCCAGGCGTCTGATCGGTGGTCTCTGCTGTTCTCTTAAGGAGCAATGAACTCTTTCAAGAGGGGTGCAGGTGTCCCTTGAAACATCTAGGGCTCATTTATATTGGAAATACTGTAAGTGCATTTGTATTAGCATGCGTGTATAATACAATTTTACAGTTTCACACTATGTTGGTCCTTCTGTCTTTTTCTCTATTTTTAAGGATCCGCTTACTCTATGAGGTCTGGAAATTCCTTTTGAAGTAAAATGGAGGGTGTTATTTGTTGTTGCTGATTGCCTATTGCCCATATATTACCATCTGGGGCTCTTTGCGCTCCCTTGTTTGTACTTTTGGACTTTGTTTATTATTGTTTCAACATTGTTTATTGTTATTTTAGGTTGTTATGTGTGCTTTTGGGGTTCTTTTTCAGATAACGTAACAATGCTACTTTTGCCAACGGCTGATGTGTTTACATACCATTAGTTTTGTTGTTACCCTTTAATATCAGGACTAATTGCATCAGTTACCTATTAACATCACATCTTTCTCTTGATTTAATGGAGGGCTGTTATCTACCCCAAAGAATCCAACTCTTGGTCTTCCAACAGGTCTTACTGAATTGCCCTTTCCTCCCACCAGGCAATACAAGTTTTGTCTGGTTACCCAAAAAACTAGAGATATAATAAAAATGTCCCATGAGCATCATGATTATTTACATATTATCCTTCCGTCTATATTCACATATAGTAATATATGTAGAATGATATTCTTGCACTGTTATATTTCGTAAGTTCTCAATCTCTACATGACCTTTCCGAGGTGTGAAAGTTTGTGTACTGATGCTGCCATTATCAAAGTAATGGCTTACTCAAACCCAACATATTCACCCAAGTACAACTCCACTTTGATAAACCAGTATTGCATAGAGAATAGCCATGACATACTTTAGATTTTTGATAAAACAATAATAAAAATTGAAACACATTTTTTTTTGTCTAAAAATGTATCATCTTGATAGATACCCTTATAGATTTATGGGAATCCTTGTATTAGTGTAGTACTTTCACTCACAATGAAATGAACGGCTTACTGTTTCAGCTCAATATGATAATATCCTAAGGAAGTGAGGGGGGCGGGGGGAATATTTTTAAACTACACTTACAATGATGTGTAAACAGTGAAACATCTAGAAATTATTTATGTACTTGGGAGGAACATTGTTGGGACCTTTGGGGACATATCTATCCTTGCCAGGCAATTGTGAAGTTGTTTATCTGAGCAAGAGATGATGATCAAGAAGGAGGCAAAGGTCATAGGTTATAGATTCATGGCAGTTGCTAATTGCCCAAGCTGTGTGCCTGGACTTTGTTCAAATTGATTGGATCCTGTCACCCTAGTCAGAGCAGAGTGCATTAATACAGTTGACTTGTAAACGTCCACTATCCAACAAAGAAACAGTCCTTTCTAGTGTGAGATTATTATAAGTGTAACTGGTTTTTGGCTCCCTTTGATCTGGTAAGACGAAAAGTGTTATTTAAAAGCTGTTAGAAATGGAGTACTGTTGGGCTTCATCCAAACAAAACATCCTGTGGTATTCCACCATGTACAAAGTGATCTCATGAGAGCTAAGCTCATTACACTGCTATCATTTTCTTTCTGTGATTGAGCAAATAAACAAACATTGTAACAAATTATATATTATAAACTTATGTAACTGGCCAGTAAATTGCTTTTGAGAGATTTATTTAATTTGCATTGATGTCTTTCTACAACCTGTGCACACAAATTAAGCCAAGCATCGACATTTCTGAATTGTCAATACACCGTACACTATTTACTTAAAATACTTTTTGTCAAGCTTCAATACATATGTTGCTTCTTGTATTCTTGTGAAAAAAAATAATTAAGGCCTAAATTCACTAACTTGTGTTAAGTCAGGGAAAATAAAGTGATGTTACATAAGCTAGGAACAGCTGTTATTTTGCCCGAGATAAAACCTCATTCACGGAGTTAATCGCATGGAAATAAAACAAATAAGGGCCGTAACTGAGCGAGGTAGATTAAGGTGAATATCATGTCATGTCAGGATAAGCCGTTTTATCTTCAAATAACGTGATTTAAGTCCTGCCATTACTCCCATCCAGAAACTTAAATGTGTCTTTCTCTGGCGGTGTTGGGAGGACCAATTTATATCAGTGCCCATTGACTTACATACTTCCAAATACATTAACGTATACTCCACATGGTGAACACACCTGGGATACATGATAAATATGCAAATTCAAGTATCTAAAAAATATTCAATGTATCTCTCATATAGGTTAATTTTCATATTTTTTTTAAATAACGGTTGGAAAAAATTATGGCATGTTTGTTATGAGGGTAAAACTTGGTAATGTCACATTATTTGCTTTAAGGGGCATTGGCTTAAGTTAATGTCATTTTAAATAGGCTAACAGAGCTCAGTGAATCTGGGCCCAAGATGTTAAGATGTTTGTATCAGTGGTGACATTTGCAGCATGTTCCTATGTTTTTAATAGCATTAGAAATTTGAGAAAGAAGTGCATTACAAATAAATACAACTAAAATGATTTTAAGTTTATTTGGCTCACCATGCTACAGCTGTTAAGAATATAACTCTTCCTAATAAATGAGTGCATAACATTATAGGTATTCAGTGATATTAGCATACATGAAATAAAGATGATTATCACCATTTTCTTAAAAATAAAAAATAAAAAAAATTTAAAAAAAATAAATAAATGAAAAAAAAAAAATTTTAGCGGCCATTTTTCCCACGATTACGTTTATAACCAGGCCGACTGAGGGGGGTCCATGCTTGCGCTGCAGTCTAGGTTCTGTCATAGAGCCCCTTTCTTCGCTGTCACCCGCCATTCTTCCGTGTGTAATCTCCGCCGCTTGAACCATGCGATGCAATTTCGGCTCCTCTTCTGCATGCGTCGTCCGATGCTTGCCGTGTACTGCCTGGTTTCTCCTCGAGGGCTCCTCTGTGTTGCGCTCCCTTCTCCATATCGGCTCCTTGTTGTCACTGCAACATCCGGGTGCCCTGTGATGACATCACCTGCAGTTGCCTCCAGCGCCTTCCGCCTCAACCAAGATGGCCGCTGTGTAATCAGCTCCTTCCGGTGACGTATGTCCTGTCTCCACCATTTTGGATTGGGTGGCTCACCTCTGCGGGCGCAGCTTCGGCAGTTCTTCCCGCTCGAGCTGTTCTTCCCTCTCAAACTGCCCTTCCGGGATCTGCTTGCCACCCTGGTTAGATTGTCTCCGCCATCTTGGACGCCATGCCACTACCACGAGGTGAGTGAGGCAAGTCTGTTGCAGGTATCTACGCTTCTCGTTGGGGTATAGGTAAGGCAATTCTCTCCTCTTTAGCTGTTTGGGGGATATTATAGTTCTTTAGATTTTGCATCCTAGGTTAGCATCCAACAGAAATACAACTTTTAAACCGTTATAACTTTATAACTTTCCCAAGCGTCTTAGATAGGTATTAACACTGTTGTGTTTTACTTCAGCCTTGGTCGGCTCCTTCTCTGGCCGGGCTCCCTACCATCATCTACGAGGGACCCGGGTCTGTTTCCTCAACATCTGGGCTAGCGGGATTTTCTCTCAGGCGGCTTTGTTTATTGCTCCTTCTTCCGGGGTCCTCATGGAAATCGGCCGCCCGTTTCAGACCACCAACAGTCCGAACGGAAAGGTCCACCGGTATCTTATGGCCTTATCTCTCAGTATTTTAGTGATAGGCCAGAGACTTCTCCGTCTTGCTAATGTGGACGGGGTTAGGTCCTGGAAGACCATCACCTTGGTGGCTTCAAAATCCATGTTTGTGGCATTCCTGGCCTTTTTCAGCACCGCTTCTCTCGTGCTGTAGTAATGTAGCCGCACGATTATGTCTCTGGGCTTTTCATTTTGCTGCGGTCTTGATCTCAGCGCTCTGTGGCATCTGTCCATCTTTAGCCGGTCCTTGGGGTTATCCGGGCAGAGGTGCTCCAGCCAACGTGACACAAAGTCCTCACAGTCCCCAACGGTTTCTGGTACCCCTCTGAGGCGGATATTATTGCGGCGGTCGCGGTTCTCCGCATCCTCCTGCTGCTCGAGGAGCTCATTTATCTGGAGCTGAAGATCCATCGCTTTCTTTTTTTTTGTAACAATTTTTTTATTGGACACGTTCAAAAGTTACATTACATTCAGGAGTGTCATGAGCCCATGACACTTTGCTATGATACAATCTTACAGTGACCAATAACATTTTCCTGTTTCCTACGGGGGGGGAGAAAGGGGGAGGGTGAAGAGGGGGGAGGGAAAGGGAGGGGGGGAGACAAACAGGGAGGGGGGATGGTGGGGGGGGTCTGGAGGGGGGGGAGGGGGGAACGCTGGCATCTCCTCATCCCCCCCCTGGGTGCAGGGGGGGGAGGGGCCCCAGTGACATCGGAGCGAGGCCCTTTTTGGATTTTATCTTTCTACCCAGGGGTCCCAAGTGTTCCAGAACTGGGGCATCTTTTTTTAGAGCATAGCCGTCAGTTTCTCCATTGTCATTACTTCATTAATTCTCCTGAGTACTGTTGTTCTCGAGGGGGCTTTGATCTGCTTCCAGGTGGCTGCTAGGGAACATCTAGCCGCTGTAAGTATGGCCGAGATTAGCCTGGACATTGGCGGTGGAAGGTCGTCTATGGGTTTGTTCAGCACCAGGGACAGTGGATCTAGGAGGATGGGAAGTCCCGTGACCTCGTGGATAAGCGTCTGAATCATGGTCCAGTACCTCTGGATCTCCGGACATGACCACCAAATGTGGGCCATGTCACCCTTTTGACCACATCCCCGCCAGCACAGGTCTAGTGTGCCGGGGTAGATCTGGCTCAGTCTTGCCGGAGTCAGATACCACTGAAATAAGATTTTATAGATATTTTCTTTTATTGTTGTGCAAATTGATGTTTTAGAAGCTTGCTCCCAGATATCCTCCCAGTCTTCTTGGTCTATTGGAAGGCCTAGTTCCTCCGACCATTTTTCCATATAACGGTGGCTCGTGGGGTGGAGGATGGCTCCATTCCTTTGTATATTTCGGAGATTAGACCTTTTTGATAGTTATTTTTGGTGCATAAGGATTCAAATCTGGTTATCGGGGGGAATTTGGAAGTTGGAGATAGCGACAGTAGGAAGTGGCGGACTTGTAGGTACTTAAACAAGTGGAAGCCTTGGGTCTCGCATTTATCCTGTAGCGCCTGGTAAGTAGCAATCTCATCCTTCTGCAGTAGATCAGCCACCATCCTAATGTTGAGACTCTGAAATTGGTCGAATTGACTTGGGGAACACCCTGGCGGGAATTTGGGGTTCCCCAAGATTGGGGTGAGCTGGGAAGGGGATGCTACCAGACCATACTTCCCTTTGCTTTTAAGCCAAACATCCCACGTGCATCTCATTGCCCCCAAGCTGAACCTCGCCGGCTTGGCCCCGCTCTGCCAGTGGTCCATAGTGCCACTTGGAAGGAGAGGGGGCGAGCGTAATGTGACTCTATTTCGAGCCAGGAAGCTGAGGCCGGGTCGCAATTCCAAACTACAGCCTGCTTCAGTTGTGCTGCGATGTAGTACTTAGCTATGTTGGGGACCCCCACACCTCCTCTCGCTCTTGAGGAGAGCATTACTGATCGGGGAACCCTGGGCCTTTTGTCATTCCAGATAAATTGGAGAATAAGTGACTGCATGTTTTTTAATGTGGCTTGTGGTACTAGGACTGGGAGTGTTTGGAAGTTATACAACAGTCTTGGAAGGATGTTCATTTTTACTGCGACTATTCTCCCAAACCATGAAATTTGGTGTTTTTTCCAGGCTTCTAGGTCTTTTTTAATCTGGCCAAATAGAGGGGGGTAGTTATATTGATATAGGGTGCTGTAGGAGTTAGAAATTTTGACCCCCAGATATTTAATATAGGTGGAACTCCACTTATAATTATAGTTGGCTTGAATGAGTTTCCACATCTGGGGGGGGGAGGGAAATGTTCAGGGCCTCTGACTTATCCATGTTCACTTTATAGTCAGATACTGATCCGAATTGGGTTAGGAGCCTTTGAAGGTTGGGGAGGGATGTGTGGGGGTCAGCGAGAGTCAGAATCACATCGTCGGCAAACAACGAAATTTTATGTTCTCTATCTGCGATTTGGATGCCCTTGATACTGATTTCTTCCCTGATAGTGGCTGCTAGGGGCTCTATAGTTAAAGCGAATAACAGGGGAGCGAGCGGGCAGCCTTGTCTGGTCCTGTTTCTAATTTTTATTGGGTCTGAGAAGCCGCCTGATAATTTAACATATGCTGTAGGATTTTGGTAGAGGGCTCTCACCCCTTCTAGAAATGGGCCGGAGAAGCCAAACCTCAACATGGTTTGGTCCAGGAAGGCCCACTTGATTCTGTCGAACGCCTTTTCGGCGTCCAGACTCAGAATCATTGTTTTGGAACCAGTGAGATGCACGTGGTCGATTATATCCACAATTTTGCGGGTATTGTCGGAGGCCTGTCTTCCCGACACGAATCCTACTTGATCCACATGAATGAGTCTAGGGAGAATTGGGTTTAGCCTGTTTGCCAGGATCTTACTGTAGATTTTGAGATCAGTGTTTAACAGGGAGATGGGCCTATAATTTCCACAGAGGAGCGGGTCCCTACCCTCTTTATAAATGATGGCGAGATTTGCTGCTGTGATAGTGGTGGGTATTGGTTCCCCCTGTAGGAAGGAGTTATACATTTCTAGTAGATAAGGGGAGAGGATTGGCATGAACATTTTGTAATATGCGTTCGAAAAGCCGTCGGGGCCCGGGGTTTTGGCTATCTTGAGGGAGCTTATAGCTTGGGATAGTTCCTCGTGGGTTATATTTTTATTCAGGGTCTCTACTTCTTCTGGGGAGAGGGACGGGAGGTTACATTGCTCTAGGTATTGTGATATTGTGTTGAGGCTGACCGTGTCTTGTTCCGGGGAGTGGAGGTTATATAGGTCTGAGTAAAAACTCGCAAATTCCTGCGTTATCTCCTTCTCTATGTATGAGACTTGCCCATTTTTAGTCTGGATACGAGCTATCTGGGATTTAACTCTAGCGCCCCTGAGCTTGGAGGCTAGGAGCTTATCTGCTTTATTGCCCTTGTCAAAATATTTTTGTTTTGACCACCTTAGTGCTTTTTCGACTTCTTCGAGTTGTGTTTCTTTAAGGGCAGCTCTAGTTAAATTTAGTTGTTTTAGTATCTTTTTTGATAATGAAGTTTTATGTTGTTGCTCTAGTTGGAGGATTTTATCTGAGAGATCCTTTTGGAGCTTACGTTTCTGTTTTTTTTTGTATGAGGCAATAGAGATTAGGTCTCCTCTGATGGTGGCTTTGTGGGCCTCCCAGAGCATAGCTGGGGTTGAGACAGAGCCTGCATTGATTTGGAAGAACATGGAGAATTTTTGTCGTATGGATATCTCCGTGTCGGGGCAGTTCAGCATAGAATCATTTAACTTCCACTTATATTGGTTGTTTTTCACAAAGGGTAGGGTTAGTATGAGGTCGATCGGGGCGTGATCGGACCATGTGATCGGACCTATGTTGGACTGGGAAGATGCCTGGAAGATGTTACTTGTACCCAGGAAATAATCAATCCTCGAGTAGGACTGATGAGGGGTGGAGAAGAAGGTATAATCCTTCTGACCCTGGTGCTGAGCCCTCCATATGTCCACTAGTGAGTAGTTCTGGATAAGCTCTCGAAATTTCTTGGCTTGTTTTTGACCTTGGGTGGTGGGGGGAGGGGGTGGGAGATAGGTGAGCGGAGGTGGGGTTTGATTTGTCCTGTACGTGTGAGGCCACCATATTGAAGTCCCCTCCTAATATCAGGGAGGAGAGGGACTGCTGTTCTAGTGATTCGAGAGGGTTTTTTAAGAAGGGGATTTGTTTGTCATTGGGTGCATAAACATTGACTATTGTGATTGGCGAACCTGCTAGGGTACCCTGGATTATCAGGGATCGCCCCTCAGGATCTGCACGAGACTTAGTTAACACAAAGGGGACCGCAGTTCTAATGAGGATGGCTACTCCTCTTTTTTTGCTTGCGGAGGAAGCATAAAATGCCTGGGGGAATACACTTTTAAATGTGTTAGGGGGTGTCAGGGAGTTAAAGTGGGTCTCTTGGATAAGAACAATATCGCCCTTAGATTTTTTAAGTTCCATAAAGACTAGTTTCCTCTTTTTTACTGAGTTAAGGCCTTTGACATTAATCGAGATTAGTTTGATAGAAGCCATTATGTTTTGGGGGGTGTTTTCAGAGCTCTAGGCTCTGGAGCTCTTGTTCTTCCCACTTCAGGAGCTCTGTGCTGAGGGATCGGGCCTAGGTCCGGGCACCTGGTAGGGGGGAGTGCGGAGGGGGCGCCAGCGCGGGGGAAGGGGGAGGGGGGTAGTATAGACACACTAGGTAAGGGGGGGGTAGGAGAGCCATTGTATGGCCCAAAGAAAATAGCCTTTGTCACTCGGGTGAGAAAGGTAGCGGGGTGGAATACCCCTGGGGGGACTTCCAGGACGGTGAGCTTGTCGCGGAGCAGGGTGTAGGGCCCGAGACCCTCCCTGCACTAGGAGAAAAACCTCTCATGTCAGTTTAGTGGCGGGGGGGGCTTTCCTATTCTCAGATGTGTTGTGGGGCCTATCTTTGCATTGACCGGGTTTTGGGGGGGTGGGGGTGTAAGTCTTAGCGTTCTTTTGAAGCTTAAGCAGATTGGGCATGTATACTTAGGTGCTTGGGTCCACTTTCACGTTGGGAAAGAGGAGAGGTGGAGGGGGGGAGGGGTGGGGAGGTGGGGGGGGGGAGAGGGGGTAGGGGGGGGGGAGGGAGGGAGGGAGGGACGGGCAGGGGGAGGGTAAACCTCAAAGATACATTTTCATCCTTACAATTATAAAGCATTTGTAATACAGTTTTTCTCTTGACATTTGCTGGTTAACAACTTTTCTGTATCCCAACCTTTATCATGATTTACTATTGGGGTAGGGAGGAGGAGGGGGGATTGGGAGGAGGGGGGAATGGTGGGGGGCGAGGGTGGGGGGGGGGTGGGGGTGCAATTTGACACATTTACATCCTGAGCTTTGTACAACATTTCTCCATTAACATTTTCTTGGTAGGAACGTTATGGCTTATCGGTTCTACATTTCCTAGGTCAAAATTACTTTTCTGCGTCCCGGCCTTTAACGTAGTTGAGTATTCGGGTGGGGAAGAAGGGGGGGGAGGTGGTGGGGGGGGGAAGGGGGGAAAAGGAAGGGGGGGAGGAGGGGGGGGAAAGGGGAAACGTGAGGGGGGGTGGAGGAGGGGGGGAGGAATGAGGAGGGGGGGTGCATTTTGAAATCCTTTCATCCTGAGCGTTATACAACATTTCTCTATTAACATTTGCCTGAGGACAACGTTATGGCCTATCAGTTCTTCGCTTCCTAAGTCAAAATTGCTTTTTCTGCGTCCTGGCCTGGCCTTGAGCATAGTTTGGAATTAGGGTGTGGAGGAGGGGGGGTAGAGGGGGGGGGGGAAGGGCAAGGGGGGGGTGTGATGAGCAGGGGGGGTGTGAGGAGGAGGGGGGTGTGGGGAGGTGGGAGGTATGGGGGGGCATAGGGAGGGGGGGGAGGCATGGGGAGGGGGGGGAGGGGTGCATTTTGAGACATTTTCTTCTTAACATTTGCAAGACAGGTCTCCATTGACAATTGCTTTTTAACGACTTTGTGGCCCCTTGGTTCTACGCTTCATATATGGATGGGGAAGGACTGGGGTAAGGGTATGAAGGGTTGGTGGAGGGGGGGGGGAGATATGGTAGTCGGATTTTTTAACCTTTGGCTTTGGTGCTCTCGAGCCTTCTGGTGTGTGGAAGGAGCTAATCTTAGACCCTAAGAGGGGGGGTAGGAGGGGGCGGGGGGAAGAGGGGGGGGAGGCTCTGAAGGTAAACATTTGGAATTCCCCTAAGTCTAGGATGGGGGGCGGGGGGACGACGACACCTATGCACAAGTTATCTGAAGCCTGTTAGCTTCTGTCCCTTTCCTTGCATAGTTCTTTCTGTTTTTTACATTACCAGACTGTTCGGGCGACGGTGGCTGGGTTCCGCCCGGTCCCCCCGTGGCTCCGCCCCCCCAAACCCTCCCACCTCCTTCAGGCAAGTTGGGGAACCGGGGAGTCTCTCGCCTGTGTTTACACTCGCGGGGGGGGGGGGGCCGTGCAGGCGGACGGGCACCAGGGGGGTTAGGTGGTTTTCTTTGTAGGTGCTCGTGTAGGTGGGGGGAGGTGGGAGGTAGGGGGGGGAGGGAGGCATGGGGGGTTCTTCTGAGACCCTATGTAGACTGGACAAGTAAGCAGAGCTCAGGCGGGGGGGGAGGCAGTGTGGGGAGGGGTCGTCTCGTATGGTGTTGCATAACTATGTGGAGCGGAGCAGGGGGGCACTTTGTTGGGTCTTTAAGGCTCTTGTGCTTTGGAGGATCTCTGCTGGGCTAGGCGTTCCGAAGATCTGGATCTGCGCTGGCGTCTTTGCAGGTTGGCGTCTTCTTCTTCTTCCTCTTGTCTCTGTCCTTTCAGGGTAGGGAGTCCCAGGAGTCGCAGGAATCTGGCAGCTTCCTCGATGTGGGAGATGGTGTGGAACTTGCCCTTAGCTAGAACGCTGAGCTTAACTGGAAAGCCCCATCTAATTTATAATATAATATATATAATATATATTTATAATATAATATAATATAATATATAATCTAATAATAACACCGAAATTGTCGTTCACGCCATCCTGCTGTCCTGTTCCCTTAAACCCCTTACTGTCCTTCTTGTAACATTTTGACTTGGGGTGCTGGCACCCGAACCCTGGCGCAGGTGTGTTGGAAATGACAGTTGAGGAATCTGCATTTTGACTCATTAAATCCCCAGCATATGCCCGACTGTTTACCAACTGCGCGCCCCCTTCCTGCCGGCCGCACGAACCATTCCGAACCCTCCTGTGGATTGTTACTGAACATGTCCCCCTGAGAGCCTGCCCCACGAGAGGATGAACCTCCTCCCCCCGAAATGTGTTCTAAATATAAGTCAACATCCTTACGGTCCCACGTAACCACTCTCCTGCATACTTTGCCTGAATTCTACTTCGTATGTCCACCATCCCAACCCCCCGTATTTTTGGAACGCCTTCCTGATTATGTCCTGGTATTTGAACAACGTGGAGCATAATTGCAGCTCCTTTTCGCCCGCCACGCCCGCCAATATCCCAAACGCCTGCACCTAGTTACCGAATGTGCGTGGGTACAACCGTCTTTCTATATCGTTCTTCTTGGCCTCCCCTTTCTTCTCGGATTTCGCTACCGCGTCATTGTACCCGGGAAGCAACGTCAGTAACTCAACATAGTCCCTCGCCCAAATTCTTTCCTTCACCTCGTTTGACAGATGCGCGCCCAGGGATCGGGTGACTGCTGTGTACGAATCCCCATATCCCGCATCCCCCACCCTCTTTGACCCTGATGCCGCTACTGGCACCACGATCACCGTCCCTTCCGCTGCTCCTCCTACTGCGCTAGCTGCTGCCGTTACTCCCATTCCCTGCTGCTGCAACCTGAGTAACTGCTGGTCCTGCGCTGCTCGCGCCCCCCACTAGCGCCTTCCTCCCCCACTGAAGCCTGCTCCTGTGTAATCCTTGCTGACGTGCTTCCTGCTCCGGGGTCCCCCCTGCTGCTGTTCCTCCTTGTGCCTCGCTTGTCTTGCCTATGCCTGCCGCAAGTAACGCCGCCTGAACGCCCTTTTCCATTACGCTGATCAATCTCGCCTCGGCATTGCCCGCCGCCCCCGCTACCAAACTGTCCGGTATCAGGGAACCGCTGATGCCTGGCAAGGCAGCCCCCCCTAAATGCGTAGTTCTCTTACGCTTACCCTTTGGTGTCCCGGTCCCCGCCGGCGATGTGAACCACCTGTCGGGACCAACCTCGAAGTCCTTGCCCCTCCGAGTTTTATTTGCAGGCTCGACGGGGCGCCCCGTCTGCTTATGAGCCGTGGACAACGTACCAGCGCCGCAAAGCGAGGTCGACAGTGTCCCGACCGCTCCCGCCTTTCCTGTAAGAGAAAACAAGGTTGAAAGAAACCCCCCACAGGATTCATCATTTTCTAATCGTAAGTCCGCCATCCGGGGCTCCAGCTCCCCGCCCCCGCACGTGCCCGCTGTTGGCCCCACATGCTCCGCTAATCCTCCTTGGGCGCCCTTCGCCCCTCCCATGGCCGTCTGTCATTCAGCTCGCGGCCAGATCCACACCGCTATCCCCGCGCCCGGCGGTGGGATCTTCCGTTCGTGTTGGACCTCATTCCCATGCTCATACATACACATATATATCTATATACATAAATATTCTATATACATAAATATACGCACACTTTTTTTTTGTTGTTGACCAACCGCCACCTTCCGTCCGCTAGGACCGCCTTACGTCACTTGATGACGGCCATGCCTCGGCACACATAGCCTCCGAACCCGCTTGAGCGCTTTCCCTGCTGCTTGACCCTGCTTGGTTGCTCCCGGATCCCTGCGTCAGTGCCCACAATTGCTGGTGCAACCGCCCCTCGTAGTGGTCCTGTGCTTCTGCCAAGAGCCACATCGTACTGGCCTGTAATGACATTCCCGATAGCGCTGTGCTTTGCCTATACGCTGGCCTTACTGTGCGACTGCTGTAATAACAAAATTACATGTTACCCCTGTATATCAACTTATTTTTTTTTGTGGAAAATATATCTGGGAGCAATGAGCTATGTTGAGGGCCGAACCCGATCCCAACCCCTTGCCTGAGTGCATGGAGACAACCAAGTCACCCCTGGATTTAACCTCCCTTACCCGGCCATCCTAACCCACGGCCAGTCGGAGCCACTCCACCGTGCCCGAAAGCAACCCCTGACCAATCCCCCAATAGGATCCCTGCCTCCAGGGTCCCGTCTGTGATAGTCCCCCCGATTTAAGGCAGAGCGTGTGTAACCCCGTATCTGTATATCCCACCTTGCCTACGCCCCTCCCTATGCATGCCCGCTCCGTATACATACCTCTGTCCGCATATACCGCCCTGTCCAAGCCTATATATGCGCAACCCATGCCCCTTATATCCACATATACTCACCTATACATACACTCATGTACCCACACCAACCTCCTACATAACCATATCTATATCCACATACATACCCGCCCACATATACATATCTATATATACACGCAACTTATACATATATATGCCCCTATATACCACACCTATATATCTGTGCACATAAGCGTACCCACTCACCTCTACCCCATATACCCAATACATACATACCTACCTACCTATATACACCCATAACCTATGCACATATACACAAATTAACCCTGGGGTGCAGGAAAGCAGACCCTTATGCATGTCCTTAAACTCCCCCCGACATGTCTCGCCTGCCAGTGTCCTGTTCCACTGCCCATTCTCCCCCCTGGTGCTGGCCCTATCGCCAGGAGCAGCGCCACACGAGAGACCCGCGCACTCGCCTCCCGCACTGGGTGATTCCCTCGGCTACCCGCTCTGCCTCCTCCCCGCCAATGGTGTGGGCGTGAGAAGTGGCCCGCCTCCTGTGCTTTCCCCCCAGTTCCGGTGCCTCTCCTCCTTCCCCAGCTGATCGCTCCCCCCGGCACTCCGGCCCGGATGGGGGCGGACAGACCAGAGCCCAAACGCTCGGAGCACCTAAGTGCCTGTGCAGCAGCACCGCGTTGGCACTGGGGGAAGGGGAAGCAGCTGTACCTCTGCATCCCGAGCAGGCCACGCGCAGCCCCCGGACCGCCGCACTAGAAGCCGATAAACCGCTGCACGGGATAGGATCGCACCCTGCAGATGGAGGACGGGGGGCACCATGGAGTCCCTCTCCTCCCTGAATCCCGTCCCCCCCCCCCCCCTCGCGCACCAATTCGAAAAGCGTGGCAATACGGGAGGGGGGTAGCCTGGGTCGTACCTTAACCTTGCAGGAGAGGAGAGGGACGCTACACCATCTGTGGCAAGCCAGGAGCAAGAGGCCGCACCTCCCTCCTGGCTGCCGGTTTTATGCCTAATACCCCTTCCCCGGCTGCTCTTGCGACCAATCCGGTTCGGGGAGGCTGAGCCCCCCGGTCATCTGCTGTGCCCCCCGGTCATCTGCTGTGCCACCCATTCAGGCTAGGCCAGCTTCATAATTACATCTAAAAAACATTAACTGACATATTTTCTCACGGGAGAACACAAAGGAAGGGATCACACAACCTGTGTGTATATAAAGTGTGTGTATGGGACCCTCATGCTTTAGCCCATGGTATCGAGGTCTATATGCCGAGTGTTGTAATGTGATAAAGTGATATAATCTAAAAGTAATACATCGAAAAGTATATGTAAATATTAAAATAAAATATAATATAAAATAAAAATCCAATAGTGTTAGTATTATAGAGAGAATTCCCATTTTATAGGGATTTGTGTTAAATGTGTTCAATAGTGATAGGAAGGTGTAGGAGTGAGTGAACTTTAAATGGGTCCACCTCTAATAGTCAAAACGGGTCCGGTGAGTGTTATCCCACTCACTGTATCCCTGGATCCCCACAACCCTAAAATGCCAACTCTATAGACTAGTATATGTGACATATACTTTAAAGAAATCATGTCTACAAACATATATATAGTATAATATAATAGGGACCTCTTTACTATTAAGGTAT
The DNA here is from genome assembly GCF_040206685.1 of Ascaphus truei. NCBI lineage: Eukaryota > Metazoa > Chordata > Amphibia > Anura > Ascaphidae > Ascaphus > Ascaphus truei. The sequence goes on along the minus strand of NW_027456147.1, from coordinate 414,819 downwards.
AGGTAGAGTAATAACTCCCTAGAGTGTTATATCAATATCTTAGAGGAATGAGTTATACATATACCCTTCATTCAATCCATTGGGGCTTAGAGTCCCTAGGGTGTAAATCCATCTACATTCTCTCTGCATCAACAGCCTGTCCCAATCTCCCTTCCTTGGTACCCGTGGAACATGTTCAATCCCACAAAAATGTAGGCATCCAGCCTTGCCATCATGTTTGTTAAAAACATGTCTTTATACAGGAGTATCAATGTGGTTTCTCACAGAACCAAAGGGTTCAAGTATCCTTACTTTCAATGGTCTGTGCGTCTTACCGACGTATTGTTTGCCGCATTTACATGATATAAGATATATTACTCCTGTAGTCAAACAGTTAATATATTCCTTTATAGGGTAAATTCTTGTTTTGTTCAAGTCAGTGAAATGTTTTGTGACTGAGGTATAAGCACAGGCCTTACATCTACAACAAGGGTAAGACCCCCGAGGTATGCGGTCTTCCAGCCAGGTTTTTACACGTGGCTTCTGATAGTGACTATGAACAAGCCTGTCCTTCAAATTCTTCGCCCTCCTACATGTCATTGTAGGAGTTGATCTAAGAACCTGTTTAAAGTCATCACCTTGCATCAATAGATGCCAGTGTTTCTTAAAAATGTTTTTTTTATGGCTGACCACTGATTGTTGAATGTCCCAATGAATCTAATGGTGTTGTCACCATTAGTAAGTTGTCTTTGGCCCTTGGTCAACAGTATATGTCTTGGAGTAGCTGCTGCTCTTTGGTAAGCCCTCTTTAAAAGAACCCTACTGTATCCCTGGTCCAGGAATCTATTGGTCATATCCCTTGACTGTTTCATAAATTCACTAGTAGTAGAACAGTTTCTCCGCAGTTGAAGGAATTGACCCGTAGGAATGTTGAAAATGGTATGTGTAGGATGGTGACTATCCGCTCTAAGCAGGCTGTTTGTTGCAGTCTGTTTCCTAAAGATAGACATATTTATTCTCCCATCAAGGCCTTTTGTAATTGTCAAATCAAGGAAATGTAAAGATTCTTTATTAACCTCATGGGTTAGTTTGAGATTATGTTCATTGAGGTTCAAGATTTTTATGACTTCACCCAAGAGTTGTTCTGAACCCTTCTTTAAAATTGCGGTCTTGACCCCCCCTTAAATCAGGCCCGTACCGCCATACCCTTGCTCGCTGCCTCCCTGAACCCTTCTGCCATAACTCGGCTGCCCTTTTATTGGGTGTCTTTCCCGCCAAGGCGCCATTGTCTCTACCGAAATTGTCGTTCACGCCATCCTGCTGTCTTGTTCCCTTAAACCCCTTACTGTCCTTCTTGTAACATTTTGTCTTGGGGTGCTGGCACCCGTACCCTGGCGCAGGTGTGTTGGAAATGACAGTTGAGGAATCTGCATTTTGACTCATTAAATCCCCAGCATATGCCAGACTGTTTACCAACTGCGCGCCCCCTTCCTGCCGGCCGCGCGAACCATTCCGAACCCTCCTGTGGATTGTTACTGAACATGTCCCCCTGAGAGTCTGCCCCACGAGAGGATGAACCTTCTCCCCCCGAAATGTGTTCTAAATATAAGTCAACATCCTTACGGTCCCACGTAACCACTCTCCTGCATACTTTGCCTGAATTCTACGTCGTATGTCCACCATCCCAATCCCCCGTATTTTTGGAACGCCTTCCTGATTATGTCCTGGTATTTGAACAACGTGGAGCATAATTGCAGCTCCTTTTCGCCCGCCACGCCCGCCAATATCCCAAACGCCTGCACCTAGTTACCGAAAGTGCGTGGGTACAACCGTCTTTCTATATCGTTCTTCTTGGCCTCCCCTTTCTTCTCGGATTTCGCTACCGCGTCATTGTACCCGGGAAGCAACGTCAGTAACTCAACATAGTCCCTCGCCCAAATTCTTTCCTTCACCTCGTTTGACAGATGCGCGCCCAGGGATCGGGTGACTGCTGTGTACGAATCCCCATATCCCGCATCCCCCACCCTCTTTGACCCTGATGCCGCTACTGGCACCACGATCACCGTCCCTTCCGCTGCTCCTCCTACTGCACTAGCTGCTGCCGTTACTCCCATTCCCTGCTGCTGCAACCTGAGTAACTGCTGGTCCTGCGCTGCTCGCGCCCCCCACTAGCGCCTTCCTCCCCCACTGAAGCCTGCTCCTGTGTAATCCTTGCTGACGTGCTTCCTGCTCCGGGGTCCCCCCTGCTGCTGTTCCTCCTTGTGCCTCGCTTGTCTTGCCTATGCCTGCCGCAAGTAACGCCGCCTGAACGCCCTTTTCCATTACGCTGATCAATCTCGCCTTGGCATTGCCCGCCGCCCCCTGTACCAAACTGTCCGGTATCGGGGAATCGCTAATGCCTGGCAAGGCAGCCCCCCCTAAATGCGTAGTTCTCTTACGCTTACCCTTTGGTGTCCCGGTCCCCACCGGCGATGTGAACCACCTGTCGGGACCAACATCGAAGTCCTTGCCCCTCCGAGTTTTATTTCCAGGCTCGATGGGCGCCCCGTCTGCTTACGAGCCGTGGACAACATACCAGCGCCGCAAAGCGAGGTCGACAGTGTCCCGACCGCTCCCGCCTTTCCTGTAAGAGGAAACAAGGTTGAAAGAAACCCCCCACAGGATTCATCATTTTCTAATCGTAAGTCCGCCATCCGGGGCTCCAGCTCCCCGCCCCCGCACGTGCCCGCTGTTGGCCCCACGTGCTCCGCTAATCCTCCTTGGGCGCCCTTCGCCCCTCCCATGGCCGTCTGTCATTCAGCTCGCGGCCAGATCCACACCGCTATCCCCGCGCCCGGCGGTGGGATCTTCCGTCCGTGTTGGACCTCATTCCCATGCTCATACATACACATATATATCTATATACATAAATATTCTATATACATAAATATACGCACACTTTTTTTTTTGTTGACCAACCGCCACCTTTCGTCCGCTAGGACCGCCTTACGTCACTTGATGACGGCCATGCCTCGGAACCCGCTTGAGCGCTTTCCCTGCTGCTTGACCCTGTTTGGTTGCTCCCGGATCCCTGCGTCAGTGCCCACAATTGCTGGTGCAACCACCCCTCGTAGTGGTCCTGTGCTTCTGCCAAGAGCCGCATCGTACTGGCCTGTAATGACATTCCCGATAGCGCTGTGCTTTGCCTATGCGCTGGCCTTACTGTGCGACTGCTGTAATAACAAAATTACATGTTACCCCTGTATATCAACTTATTTTTTTGTGTGGATAATATATCTGGGAGCAATGAGCTATGTTGAGGGCCGAACCCGATCCCTTGCCTGAGTGCATGGAGACAACCAAGTCACCCCTGGATTTAACCTCCCTTACCCGGCCATCCTAACCCACGGCCAGTCGGAGCCACTCCACCGTGCCCGAAAGCAACCCCTGACCAATCCCCCAATAGGATCCCTGCCTCCAGGGTCCCGCCTGTGATAGTCCCCCCGATTTAAGGCAGAGCGTGTGTAACCCCGTATCTGTATATCCCACCTTGCCTACGCCCCTCCCTATGCATGCCCGCCCCGTATACATACCTCTGTCCGCATATACCGCCCTGTCCAAGCCTATATATGCGCAACCCATGCCCCTTCTATCCACATATACTCACCTATACATACACTCATGTACCCACACCAACCTCCTACATAACCATATCTATATCCACATACATACCCGCCCACATATACATATCTATATATACACGCAACTTATACACATATATGCCCCTATATCCCACACCTATATATCTGTGCACATAAGCGTACCCACTCACCTCTACCCCATATACCCAATACATACATACCTACCTACCTATATACACCCATAACCTATGCACATATACACAAATTAACCCTGGGGTGCAGGAAAGCAGACCCTTATGCATGTCCTTAAACTCCCCCGGCATGTCTCGCCTGCCAGTGTCCTGTTCCCCTGCCCATTCTCCCCCCTTGGAGACCAGCACACCCGCCTCCCGCACTGGGTGATTCCCCCGTCTACCCGCTCTGCCTCCTCCCCGCCAATGGTGTGGGGGTGAGAAGTGGCCCGCCTCCTGTGCTTTCCCCCCAGTTCCGGTGCCTCTCCTCCTTCCCCAGCTGATCGCTCCCCCCGGCACTCCGGCCCGGATGGGGGCGGACAGACCAGAGCCCAAACGCTCGGAGCACCTAAGTGCCTGTGCAGCAGCACCGCGTTGGCACTGCAGGAAGGGGAAGCAGCTGTACCTCTGCATCCCGAGCAGGCCACGCGCAGCCCCCCCGACCGCCGCACTAGAAGCCGATAAACCGCTGCATGGGATAGGATCGCGCCCGCACGCTGCAGATGGAGGACGGGGGGCACCACGGAGTCCCTCTCCTCCCTGAATCCCGTCCCCCCCCCCCCCCCCTCGCGCACCAATTCGAAAAGCGTGGCAATACGGGAGGGGGGTTGCCTGGGTCGTACCTTAACCTTGCAGGAGAGGAGAGGGACGCTACACCATCTGTGGCAAGCCAGGAGCAAGAGGCCGCACCTCCCTCCTGGCTGCCGGTTTTATGCCTAATACCCCTTCCCCGGCTGCTCTTGCGACCAATCCGGTTCGGGGAGGATGAGCCCCCCGGTCATCTGCTGTGCCCCCTGGTCATCTGCTGTGCCCCCCGGTCATCTGCTGTGCCACCCATTCAGGCTAGGCCAGCTTCATAATTACATCTAAAAAACATTAACTGACATATTTTCTCACGGGAGAACACAAAGGAAGGGATCACACAACCTGTGTGTATATAAAGTGTGTGTATGGGACCCTCATGCTTTAGCCCATGGTATCGAGGTCTATATGCCGAGTGTTGTAATGTGATAAAGTGATATAATCTAAAAGTAATACATCGAAAAGTATATGTAAATATCAAAATAAAATATAATATAAAATAAAAATCCAATAGTGTTAGTATTATAGAGAGAACTCCCATTTTATAGTGATTTGTGTTAAATGTGTTCAATAGTGATAGGAAGGTGTAGGAGTGAGTGAAATTTAAATGGGTCCACCTCTAATAGTCAAAACGGGTCCGGTGAGTGTTATCCCACTCACTGTATCCCTGGATCCCCACAACCCTAAAATGCCAACTCTATAGACTAGTATATGTGACATATACTTTAAAGAAATCATGATACAAACATATATATAGTATAATATAATAGGGACCTCTTTACTATTAAGGTATAGGTAGAGTAATAACTCCCTAGAGTGTTATATCAATATCTTAGAGGAATGAGTTATACATATACCCTTCATTCAATCCATTGGGGCTTAGAGTCCCTACGGTGTAAATCCATCTACATTCTCTCTGCATCAACAGCCTGTCCCAATCTCCCATCCTTGGTACCCGTGGAACATGTTCAATCCCACAAAAATGTAGGCATCCGGCCTTGCCATCATGTTTGTTAATAACATGTCTTTATACAGGAGTATCAATGCGGTTTCTCACAGAACCAAAGGGTTCAAGTATCCTTACTTTCAATGGTCTGTGCGTCTTACCGACGTATTGTTTGCCGCATTTACATGATATAAGATATATTACTCCTGTAGTCAAACAGTTAATATATTCCTTTATAGGGTAGATTCTTGTTTTGTTCAAGTATGTGAAATGTTTTGTGACTGAGGTATAAGCACAGGCCTTACATCTACAACAAGGGTAAGACCCCCGAGGTATGCGGTCTTCCAGCCAGGTTTTTACACGTGGCTTCTGATAGTGACTATGAACAAGCCTGTCCTTCAAATTCTTCGCCCTCCTACATGTCATTGTAGGAGTTGATCTAAGAACCTGTTTAAAGTCATCGCCTTGCATCAATAGATGCCAGTGTCTCTTAAAAATGTTTTTTTTATGGCTGACCACTGATTGTTGAATGTCCCAATGAATCTAATGGTGTTGTCACCATTAGTAAGTTGTCTTTGGCCCTTGGTCAACAGTATATGTCTTGGAGTAGCTGCTGCTCTTTGGTAAGCCCTCTTTAAAAGACCCCTACTGTATCCCTGGTCCAGGAATCTATTGGTCATATCCCTTGACTGTTTCATAAATTCACTAGTAGTAGAACAGTTTCTCCGCAGTTGAAGGAATTGACCCGTAGGAATGTTGAAAATGGTATGTGTAGGATGGTGACTATCCGCTCTAAGCAGGCTGTTTGTTGCAGTCTGTTTCCTAAAGATAATAGACATATTTATTCTCCCATCAAGGCCTTTTGTAATTGTCAAATCAAGGAAATGTAAAGATTCTTTATTAACCTCATGGGTTAGTTTGAGATTATGTTCATTGAGGTTCAAGATTTTTATGACTTCACCCAAGAGTTGTTCTGAACCCTTCTATAAAATTGCGGTCTTGACCCCCCCTTTAATCAGGCCCGTACCGCCATACCCTTGCTCGCTGCCTCCCTGGACCCTTCTGCCATAACTCGGCTGCCCTTTTATTGGGTGTCTTTCCCGCCAAGGCGCCATTGTCTCTACCGAAATTGTCGTTCACGCCATCCTGCTGTCCTGTTCCCTTAAACCCCTTACTGTCCTTCTTGTAACATTTTGTCTTGGGGTGCTGGCACCCGAACCCTGGCGCAGGTGTGTTGGAAATGACAGTTGAGGAATCTGCATTTTGACTCATTAAATCCCCAGCATATGCCCGACTGTTTAACAACTGCGCGCGCCCCTCCTGCCGGCCGCGCGAACCATTCCGAACCCTCCTGTGGATTGTTACTGAACATGTCCCCCTGAGAGCCTGCCCCACGAGAGGATGAACCTCCTCCCCCCGAAATGTGTTCTAAATATAAGTCAACATCCTTACGGTCCCACGTAACCACTCTCCTGCATACTTTGCCTGAATTCTACGTCGTATGTCCACCATCCCAATCCCCCGTATTTTTGGAACGCCTTCCTGATTATGTCCTGGTATTTGAACAACGTGGAGCATAATTGCAGCTCCTTTTCGCCCGCCACGCCCGCCAATATCCCAAACGCGTGCACCTAGTTACTGAAAGTGCGTGGGTACAACCGTCTTTCTATATCGTTCTTCTTGGCCTCTCCTTTGTTCTCGGATTTCGCTACCGCGTCATTGTACCCGGGAAGCAACGTCAGTAACTCAACATAGTCCCTCGCCCAAATTCTTTCCTTCACCTCGTTTGACAGATGCGCGCCCAGTGATCGGGTGACCGCTGTGTACGAATCCCGATATCCCGCATCCCCCACCCTCTTTGACCCTGATGCCGCTACTGGCACCACGATCACCGTCCCTTCCGCTGCTCCTCCTACTGCGCTAGCTGCTGCCGTTACTCCCGTTCCCTGCTGCTGCAACCTGAGTAACTGCTGGTCCTGCGCTGCTCACGCCCCCCACTAGCGCCTTCCTCCCCCACTGAAGCCTGCTCCTGTGTAATCCTTGCTGACGTGCTTCCTGCTCTGGGGTACCCCCTGCTGCTGTTCCTCCTTGTGCCTCGCTTGTCTTGCCTATGCCTGCCGCAAGTAACGCCGCCTGAACGCCCTTTTCCATTACGCTGATCAATCTCGCCTTGGCATTGCCCGCCGCCCCCGCTACCAAACTGTCCGGTATCGGGGAACCGCTAATGCCTGGCAAGGCAGCCCCCCCTAAATGCGTAGTTCTCTTACGCTTACCCTTTGGTGTCCCGTTCCCCGCCGGCGATGTGAACCACCTGTCGGGACCAACATCGAAGTCCTTGCCCCTCCGAGTTTTATTTGCAGGCTCGACGGGGCGCCCCGTCTGCTTACGAGCCGTGGACAACGTACCAGCGCCGCAAAGTGAGGTCGACAGTGTCCCGACCGCTCCCGCCTTTCCTGTAAGAGAAAACAAGGTTGAAAGAAACCCCCCACAGGATTCATCATTTTCTAATCGTAAGTCCGCCATCCGGGGCTCCAGCTCCCCGCCCCCGCACGTGCCCGCTGTTGGCCCCACGTGCTCCGCTAATCCTCCTTGGGCGCCCTTCGCCCCTCCCATGGCCGTCTGTCATTCAGCTCGCGGCCAGATCCACACCGCTATCCCCGCGCCCGGCGGTGGGATCTTCCGTCCGTGTTGGATCTCATTCCCATACTCATACATACACATATATATCTATATACATAAATATTCTATATACATAAATATACGCACACTTTTTTTTTGTTGTTGACCAACCGCCACCTTCCGTCCGCTAGGACCGCCTTACGTCACTTGATGACGGCCATGCCTCGGCACACATAGCCTCCGAACCCGCTTGAGCGCTTTCCCTGCTGCTTGACCCTGCTTGGTTGCTCCCGGATCCCTGCGTCAGTGCCCACAATTGCTGGTGCAACCACCCCTCGTAGTGGTCCTGTGCTTCTGCCAAGAGCTGCATCGTACTGGCCTGTAATGACATTCCCGATAGCGCTGTGCTTTGCCTATGCGCTGGCCTTACTGTGCGACTGCTGTAATAACAAAATTACATGTTACCCCTGCATATCAACTTATTTTTTCTGGTGGAAAATATATCTGGGAGCAATGAGATATGTTGAGGGCCGAACCCCATCCCAACCCCTTGCCTGAGTGCATGGAGACAACCAAGTCACCCCTGGATTTAACCTCCCTTACCCGGCCATCCTAACCCACGGCCAGTCGGAGCCACTCCACCGTGCCCGAAAGCAACCCCTGACCAATCCCCCAATAGGATCCCTGCCTCCAGGTCCCGCCTGTGATAGTCCCCCCGATTTAAGGCAGAGCGTGTGTAACCCTGTATCTGTATATCCCACCTTGCCTCCCTATGCATGCCCGCCCCGTATACATACCTCTGTCCGCATATACCACCCTGTCCAAGCCTATATATGCGCAACCCATGCCCCTTATATCCACATATACTCACCTATACATACACTCATGTACCCACACCAACCTCCTACATAACCATATCTATATCCACATACATACCCGCCCACATATACATATCTATATATACACGCAACTTATACATATATATGCCCCTATATCCCACACCTATATATCTGTGCACATAAGCGTACCCACTCACCTCTACCCCATATACCCAATACATACATACCTACCTACCTATATACACCCATAACCTATGCACATATACACAAATTAAACCTGGGATGCAGGAAAGCAGACCCTTATGCATGTCCTTAAACTCCCCCCGGCATGTCTCGCCTGCCAGTGTCCTGTTCCCCTGCCCATTCTCCCCCCTGGTGCTGGCCCTATCGCCAGGAGCAGCGCCACGCGAGAGACCCGCGCACTCGCCTCCCGCACTGGGTGATTCCCCCGTCTACCCGCTCTGCCTCCTCCCCGCCAATGGTGTGGGGGTGAGAAGTGGCCCGCCTCCTGTGCTTTCCCCCCAGTTCCGGTGCCTCTCCTCCTTCCCCAGCTGATCGCTCCCCCCGGCACTCCGGCCCGGATGGGGGCGGACAGACCAGAGCCCAAACGCTCGGAGCACCTAAGTGCCTGTGCAGCAGCACCGCGTTGGCACTGGGGGAAGGGGAAGCAGCTGTACCTCTGCATCCCGAGCAGGCCACGCGCAGCCCCCGGACCGCCGCACTAGAAGCCGATAAACCGCTGCACGGGATAGGATCACGCCCGCACGCTGCAGATGGAGGACGGGGGGCACCATGGAGTCCCTCTCCTCCCTGAATCCCGTCCCCCCCCCCCCCCCCTCGCGCACCAATTCGAAAAGCGTGGCAATACGGGAGGGGGGTAGCCTGGGTCGTACCTTAACCTTGCAGGAGAGGAGAGGGACGCTACACCATCTGTGGCAAGCCAGGAGCAAGAGGCCGCACCTCCCTCCTGGCTGCCGGTTTTATGCCTAATACCCCTTCCCCGGCTGCTCTTGCGACCAATCCGGTTCGGGGAGGCTGAGCCCCCCGGTCATCTGCTGTGCCCCCCGGTCATCTGCTGTGCCACCCATTCAGGCTAGGCCAGCTTCATAATTACATCTAAAAAACATTAACTGACATATTTTCTCACGGGAGAACACAAAGGAAGGGATCACACAACCTGTGTGTATATAAAGTGTGTGTATGGGACCCTCATGCTTTAGCCCATGGTATCGAGGTCTATATGCCGAGTGTTGTAATGTGATAAAGTGATATAATCTAAAAGTAATACATCGAAAAGTATATGTAAATATTAAAATAAAATATAATATAAAATAAAAATCCAATAGTGTTAGTATTATAGAGAGAATTCCCATTTTATAGGGATTTGTGTTAAATGTGTTCAATAGTGATAGGAAGGTGTAGGAGTGAGTGAACTTTAAATGGGTCCACCTCTAATAGTCAAAACGGGTCCGGTGAGTGTTATCCCACTCACTGTATCCCTGGATCCCCACAACCCTAAAATGCCAACTCTATAGACTAGTATATGTGACATATACTTTAAAGAAATCATGTCTACAAACATATATATAGTATAATAAAATAGGGACCTCTTTACTATTAAGGTATAGGTAGAGTAATAACTCCCTAGAGTGTTATATCAATATCTTAGAGGAATGAGTTATACATATACCCTTCATTCAATCCATTGGGGCTTAGAGTCCCTAGGGTGTAAATCCATCTACATTCTCTCTGCATCAACAGCCTGTCCCAATCTCCCTTCCTTGGTACCCGTGGAACATGTTCAATCCCACAAAAATGTAGGCATCCAGCCTTGCCATCATGTTTGTTAATAACATGTCTTTATACAGGAGTATCAATGCGGTTTCTCACAGAACCAAAGGGTTCAAGTATCCTTACTTTCAATGGTCTGTGCGTCTTACCGACGTATTGTTTGCCGCATTTACATGATATAAGATATATTACTCCTGTAGTCAAACAGTTAATATATTCCTTTATAGGGTAAATTCTTGTTTTGTTCAAGTCAGTGAAATGTTTTGTGACTGAGGTATAAGCACAGGCCTTACATCTACAACAAGGGTAAGACCCCCGAGGTATGCGGTCTTCCAGCCAGGTTTTTACACGTGGCTTCTGATAGTGACTATGAACAAGCCTGTCCTTCAAATTCTTCGCCCTCCTACATGTCATTGTAGGAGTTGATCTAAGAACCTGTTTAAAGTCATCACCTTGCATCAATAGATGCCAGTGTTTCTTAAAAATGTTTTTTTTATGGCTGACCACTGATTGTTGAATGTCCCAATGAATCTAATGGTGTTGTCACCATTAGTAAGTTGTCTTTGGCCCTTGGTCAACAGTATATGTCTTGGAGTAGCTGCTGCTCTTTGGTAAGCCCTCTTTAAAAGACCCCTACTGTATCCCTGGTCCAGGAATCTATTGGTCATATCCCTTGACTGTTTCATAAATTCACTAGTAGTAGAACAGTTTCTCCGCAGTTGAAGGAATTGACCCGTAGGAATGTTGAAAATGGTATGTGTAGGATGGTGACTATCCGCTCTAAGCAGGCTGTTTGTTGCAGTCTGTTTCCTAAAGATAGACATATTTATTCTCCCATCAAGGCCTTTTGTAATTGTCAAATCAAGGAAATGTAAAGATTCTTTATTAACCTCATGGGTTAGTTTGAGATTATGTTCATTGAGGTTCAAGATTTTTATGACTTCACCCAAGAGTTGTTCTGAACCCTTCTATAAAATTGCGGTCTTGACCCCCCCTTAAATCAGGCCCGTACCGCCATACCCTCGCTCGCTGCCTCCCTGAACCCTTCTGCCATAACTCGGCTGCCCTTTTATTGGGTGTCTTTCCCGCCAAGGCGCCATTGTCTCTACCGAAATTGTCGTTCACGCCATCCTGCTGTCCTGTTCCCTTAAACCCCTTACTGTCCTTCTTGTAACATTTTGTCTTGGGGTGCTGGCACCCGTACCCTGGCGCAGGTGTGTTGGAAATGACAGTTGAGGAATCTGCATTTTGACTCATTAAATCCCCAGCATATGCCAGACTGTTTACCAACTGCGCGCCCCCTTCCTGCCGGCCGCGCGAACCATTCCGAACCCTCCTGTGGATTGTTACTGAACATGTCCCCCTGAGAGCCTGCCCCACGAGAGGATGAACCTCCTCCCCCCGAAATGTGTTCTAAATATAAGTCAACATCCTTACGGTCCCACGTAACCACTCTCCTGCATACTTTGCCTGAATTCTACGTCGTATGTCCACCATCCCAATCCCCCGTATTTTTGGAACGCCTTCCTGATTATGTCCTGGTATTTGAACAACGTGGAGCATAATTGCAGCTCCTTTTCGCCCGCCACGCCCGCCAATATCCCAAACGCGTGCACCTAGTTACTCAAAGTGCGTGGGTACAACCGTCTTTCTATATCGTTCTTCTTGGCCTCTCCTCTGTTCTCGGATTTCGCTACCGCGTCATTGTACCCGGGAAGCAACGTCAGTAACTCAACATAGTCCCTCGCCCAAATTCTTTCCTTCACCTCGTTTGACAGATGCGCGCCCAGTGATCGGGTGACCGCTGTGTACGAATCCCGATATCCCGCATCCCCCACCCTCTTTGACCCTGATGCCGCTACTGGCACCACGATCACCGTCCCTTCCGCTGCTCCTCCTACTGCGCTAGCTGCTGCCGTTACTCCCGTTCCCTGCTGCTGCAACCTGAGTAACTGCTGGTCCTGCGCTGCTCACGCCCCCCACTAGCGCCTTCCTCCCCCACTGAAGCCTGCTCCTGTGTAATCCTTGCTGACGTGCTTCCTGCTCTGGGGTACCCCCTGCTGCTGTTCCTCCTTGTGCCTCGCTTGTCTTGCCTATGCCTGCCGCAAGTAACGCCGCCTGAACGCCCTTTTCCATTACGCTGATCAATCTCGCCTTGGCATTGCCCGCCGCCCCCGCTACCAAACTGTCCGGTATCGGGGAACCGCTAATGCCTGGCAAGGCAGCCCCCCCTAAATGCATAGTTCTCTTACGCTTACCCTTTGGTGTCCCGTTCCCCGCCGGCGATGTGAACCACCTGTCGGGACCAACATCGAAGTCCTTGCCCCTCCGAGTTTTATTTGCAGGCTCGACGGGGCGCCCCGTCTGCTTACGAGCCATGGACAACGTACCAGCGCCGCAAAGTGAGGTCGACAGTGTCCCGACCGCTCCCGCCTTTCCTGTAAGAGAAAACAAGGTTGAAAGAAACCCCCCACAGGATTCATCATTTTCTAATCGTAAGTCCGCCATCCGGGGCTCCAGCTCCCCGCCCCCGCACGTGCCCGCTGTTGGCCCCACGTGCTCCGCTAATCCTCCTTGGGCGCCCTTCGCCCCTCCCATGGCCATCTGTCATTCAGCTCGCGGCCAGATCCACACCGCTATCCCCGCGCCCGGCGGTGGGATCTTCCGTCCGTGTTGGATCTCATTCCCATACTCATACATACACATATATATCTATATACATAAATATTCTATATACATAAATATACGCACCCTTTTTTTTTTGTTGTTGACCAACCGCCACCTTCCGTCCGCTAGGACCGCCTTACGTCACTTGATGACGGCCATGCCTCGGCACACATAGCCTCCGAACCCGCTTGAGCGCTTTCCCTGCTGCTTGACCCTGCTTGGTTGCTCCCGGATCCCTGCGTCAGTGCCCACAATTGCTGGTGCAACCACCCCTCGTAGTGGTCCTGTGCTTCTGCCAAGAGCTGCATCGTACTGGCCTGTAATGACATTCCCGATAGCGCTGTGCTTTGCCTATGCGCTGGCCTTACTGTGCGACTGCTGTAATAACAAAATTACATGTTACCCCTGCATATCAACTTATTTTTTTTGGTGGAAAATATATCTGGGAGCAATGAGATATGTTGAGGGCCGAACCCCATCCCAACCCCTTGCCTGAGTGCATGGAGACAACCAAGTCACCCCTGGATTTAACCTCCCTTACCCGGCCATCCTTACCCACGGCCAGTCGGAGCCACTCCACCGTGCCCGAAAGCAACCCCTGACCAATCCCCCAATAGGATCCCTGCCTCCAGGGTCCCGCCTGTGATAGTTCCCCCCGATTTAAGGCAGAGCGTGTGTAACCCCGTATCTGTATATCCCACCTTGCTTACGCCCCTCCCTATGCATGCCCGCCCCGTATACATACCTCTGTCCGCATATACCACCCTGTCCAAGCCTATATATGCGCAACCCATGCCCCTTATATCCACATATACTCACCTATACATACACTCATGTACCCACACCAACCTCCTACATAACCATATCTATATCCACATACATACCCGCCCACATATACATATCTATATATACACGCAACTTATACATATATATGCCCCTATATCCCACACCTATATATCTGTGCACATAAGCGTACCCACTCACCTCTACCCCATATACCCAATACATACATACCTACCTACCTATATACACCCATAACCTATGCACATATACACAAATTAACCCTGGGGTGCAGGAAAGCAGACCCTTATGCATGACCTTAAACTCCCCCCGACATGTCTCGCCTGCCAGTGTCCTGTTCCACTGCCCATTCTCCCCCCTGGTGCTGGCCCTATCGCCAGGAGCAGCGCCACACGAGAGACCCGCGCACTCGCCTCCCGCACTGGGTGATTCCCTCGGCTACCCGCTCTGCCTCCTCCCCGCCAATGGTGTGGGGGTGAGAAGTGGCCCGCCTCCTGTGCTTTCCCCCCAGTTCCGGTGCCTCTCCTCCTTCCCCAGCTGATCGCTCCCCCCGGCACTCCGGCCCGGATGGGGGCGGACAGACCAGAGCCCAAATGCTCGGAGCACCTAAGTGCCTGTGCAGCAGCACCGCGTTGGCACTGGGGGAAGGGGAAGCAGCTGTACCTCTGCATCCCGAGCAGGCCACGCGCAGCCCCCGGACCGCCGCACTAGAAGCCGATAAACCGCTGCACGGGATAGGATCGCGCCCGCACGCTGCAGATGGAGGACGGGGGGCACCATGGAGTCCCTCTCCTCCCTGAATCCCGTCCCCCCCCCCCCCCTCGCGCACCAATTCGAAAAGCGTGGCAATACGGGAGGGGGGTAGCCTGGGTCGTACCTTAACCTTGCAGGAGAGGAGAGGGACGCTACACCATCTGTGGCAAGCCAGGAGCAAGAGGCCGCACCTCCCTCCTGGCTGCCGGTTTTATGCCTAATACCCCTTCCCCGGCTGCTCTTGCGACCAATCCGGTTCGGGGAGGCTGAGCCCCCCGGTCATCTGCTGTGCCCCCCGGTCATCTGCTGTGCCACCCATTCAGGCTAGGCCAGCTTCATAATTACATCTAAAAAACATTAACTGACATATTTTCTCACGGGAGAACACAAAGGAAGGGATCACACAACCTGTGTGTATATAAAGTGTGTGTATGGGACCCTCATGCTTTAGCCCATGGTATCGAGGTCTATATGCCGAGTGTTGTAATGTGATAAAGTGATATAATCTAAAAGTAATACATCGAAAAGTATATGTAAATATTAAAATAAAATATAATATAAAATAAAAATCCAATAGTGTTAGTATTATAGAGAGAATTCCCATTTTATAGGGATTTGTGTTAAATGTGTTCAATAGTGATAGGAAGGTGTAGGAGTGAGTGAACTTTAAATGGGTCCACCTCTAATAGTCAAAACGGGTCCGGTGAGTGTTATCCCACTCACTGTATCCCTGGATCCCCACAACCCTAAAATGCCAACTCTATAGACTAGTATATGTGACATATACTTTAAAGAAATCATGTCTACAAACATATATATAGTATAATATAATAGGGACCTCTTTACTATTAAGGTATAGGTAGAGTAATAACTCCCTAGAGTGTTATATCAATATCTTAGAGGAATGAGTTATACATATACCCTTCATTCAATCCATTGGGGCTTAGAGTCCCTAGGGTGTAAATCCATCTACATTCTCTCTGCATCAACAGCCTGTCCCAATCTCCCTTCCTTGGTACCCGTGGAACATGTTCAATCCCACAAAAATGTAGGCATCCAGCCTTGCCATCATGTTTGTTAATAACATGTCTTTATACAGGAGTATCAATGCGGTTTCTCACAGAACCAAAGGGTTCAAGTATCCTTACTTTCAATGGTCTGTGCGTCTTACCGACGTATTGTTTGCCGCATTTACATGATATAAGATATATTACTCCTGTAGTCAAACAGTTAATATATTCCTTTATAGGGTAAATTCTTGTTTTGTTCAAGTCAGTGAAATGTTTTGTGACTGAGGTATAAGCACAGGCCTTACATCTACAACAAGGGTAAGACCCCCGAGGTATGCGGTCTTCCAGCCAGGTTTTTACACGTGGCTTCTGATAGTGACTATGAACAAGCCTGTCCTTCAAATTCTTCGCCCTCCTACATGTCATTGTAGGAGTTGATCTAAGAACCTGTTTAAAGTCATCACCTTGCATCAATAGATGCCAGTGTTTCTTAAAAATGTTTTTTTTATGGCTGACCACTGATTGTTGAATGTCCCAATGAATCTAATGGTGTTGTCACCATTAGTAAGTTGTCTTTGGCCCTTGGTCAACAGTATATGTCTTGGAGTAGCTGCTGCTCTTTGGTAAGCCCTCTTTAAAAGAACCCTACTGTATCCCTGGTCCAGGAATCTATTGGTCATATCCCTTGACTGTTTCATAAATTCACTAGTAGTAGAACAGTTTCTCCGCAGTTGAAGGAATTGACCCGTAGGAATGTTGAAAATGGTATGTGTAGGATGGTGACTATCCGCTCTAAGCAGGCTGTTTGTTGCAGTCTGTTTCCTAAAGATAGACATATTTATTCTCCCATCAAGGCCTTTTGTAATTGTCAAATCAAGGAAATGTAAAGATTCTTTATTAACCTCATGGGTTAGTTTGAGATTATGTTCATTGAGGTTCAAGATTTTTATGACTTCACCCAAGAGTTGTTCTGAACCCTTCTATAAAATTGCGGTCTTGACCCCCCCTTAAATCAGGCCCGTACCGCCATACCCTTGCTCGCTGCCTCCCTGAACCCTTCTGCCATAACTCGGCTGCCCTTTTATTGGGTGTCTTTCCCGCCAAGGCGCCATTGTCTCTACCGAAATTGTCGTTCACGCCATCCTGCTGTCCTGTTCCCTTAAACCCCTTACTGTCCTTCTTGTAACATTTTGTCTTGGGGTGCTGGCACCCGTACCCTGGCGCAGGTGTGTTGGAAATGACAGTTGAGGAATCTGCATTTTGACTCATTAAATCCCCAGCATATGCCAGACTGTTTACCAACTGCGCGCCCCCTTCCTGCCGGCCGCGCGAACCATTCCGAACCCTCCTGTGGATTGTTACTGAACATGTCCCCCTGAGAGCCTGCCCCACGAGAGGATGAACCTCCTCCCCCCGAAATGTGTTCTAAATATAAGTCAACATCCTTACGGTCCCACGTAACCACTCTCCTGCATACTTTGCCTGAATTCTACGTCGTATGTCCACCATCCCAATCCCCCGTATTTTTGGAACGCCTTCCTGATTATGTCCTGGTATTTTAACAACGTGGAGCATAATTGCAGCTCCTTTTCGCCCGCCACGCCCGCCAATATCCCAAACGCGTGCACCTAGTTACCGAAAGTGCGTGGGTACAACCGTCTTTCTATATCGTTCTTCTTGGCCTCCCCTTTCTTCTCGGATTTCGCTACCGCGTCATTGTACCCGGGAAGCAACGTCAGTAACTCAACATAGTCCCTCGCCCAAATTCTTTCCTTCACCTCATTTGACAGATGCGCGCCCAGGGATCGGGTGACTGCTGTGTACGAATCCCCATATCCCGCATCCCCCACCCTCTTTGACCCTGATGCCGCTACTGGCACCACGATCACCGTCCCTTCCGCTGCTCCTCCTACTGCGCTAGCTGCTGCCGTTACTCCCATTCCCTGCTGCTGCAACCTGAGTAACTGCTGGTCCTGCGCTGCTCGCGCCCCCCACTAGCGCCTTCCTCCCCCACTGAAGCCTGCTCCTGTGTAATCCTTGCTGACGTGCTTCCTGCTCCGGGGTCCCCCCTGCTGCTGTTCCTCCTTGTGCCTCGCTTGTCTTGCCTATGCCTGCCGCAAGTAACGCCGCCTGAACGCCCTTTTCCATTACGCTGATCAATCTCGCCTTGGCATTGCCCGCCGCCCCCTCTACCAAACTGTCCGGTATCGGGGAATCGCTAATGCCTGGCAAGGCAGCCCCCCCTAAATGCGTAGTTCTCTTACGCTTACCCTTTGGTGTCCCGGTCCCCACCGGCGATGTGAACCACCTGTCGGGACCAACCTCGAAGTCCTTGCCCCTCCGAGTTTTATTTCCAGGCTCGATGGGGCGCCCCGTCTGCTTACGAGCCGTGGACAACATACCAGCGCCGCAAAGCGAGGTCGACAGTGTCCCGACCGCTCCCGCCTTTCCTGTAAGAGGAAACAAGGTTGAAAGAAACCCCCCACAGGATTCATCATTTTCTAATCGTAAGTCCGCCATCCGGGGCTCCAGCTCCCTGCCCCCGCACGTGCCCGCTGTTGGCCCCACGTGCTTTGCTCATCCACCTTGGGCGCCCTTCGCTCCTCCCATGACTCGTCTGTCGTTCAGCTCGCGGCCAGACCCACACCACTATCACCGCGCGCGGCGGTGGGATCTTCCGTCCGTGTTGGACCTCATACCCGTGCTCATACTTGCACATATATATCTATATACATAAATATACACACACATTTTTTGTAGACCAATCACCGTTTGCTTCCCCTCCAGGCAGCGTCCACCTCCCCACAGCCTCTCCCGTGACCAGGCTGTGGCCTTCCCCAGTCGACACTGACGTACCCTTCTGCAACCTGACCGGATGTCGCGCTCCGCCGATAGGACCGCCTTCGTCGCTTGATGACGGCCATGCCTCGGCACACGTAGCCTCCGAACCCGTTTGAGCGCTCTCCCGGCTGCTCGACACTCCGTGGTTGCTCCCGGATCCCTGCGTCAGTGCCCACAATTGCTGGTGCAACCACCCTTCGTCGTGGTCCTGTGCTTCCGCCAAGAGCTGCATTGTACTGGCCTGTAATGACATCCCCGATAGCGCTGTGCTTTGCCTATGCGCTGGCCTTACTGTGCGACTGCTGTAATAACAAAATTACATGTTAGCCCTGTGTTTTTATTATTTCTTTGGAAAATATATCTGGGAGCAATGAGCTATGTATAGGGCCGAACCCCATCCTGACTCCTTGCTTGAGTGCATGGAGACATCCGAGTCACCCCTGGATTTAACCCCCCTTACCCGGCCATCCTAACCCACGGCCAGTCGGAGCCACTCCACCGTGCCCGAAAGCAACCCCTGACCAATCCCCTAATAGGATCCCTGCCTCCAGCATCCCGCCTGTCCTGGTAATACCCTCCCATGATATAGTCCCCCCAACTAAGGCAGAGCGTGTGTAACCCCGTATCTGTATATCCCACCTTGCCTACGCCCCTCCCTATGCATGCCCGCCCCATATACATACCTCTATCCGTATATACCGCCCTGTCCAAGCCTATATATGCGCAACCCGTGCCCCTTATATCTGCATATACCCACCTATACATACACTCATGTACCCATACCAACCTCCTACATAACCATATCCACATACATACCCGCCCACATATACATATCTATATATACACGCAACTTATACATATATATGCCCCTATATCCCACACCTATATATCCGTGCACATAAGCGTACCCAGTCACCTCTACGCAATACATACATACTTACCTACCTATATACACCGATAACCCTAATTATATACTCGCCTACGCACATATACACAAATTAAACATGGGGTGCAGGAAAGCAGACCCTTATGCATGTCCTTAAACTCCCCCTGGCATGTCTCATCCGCCAGTGTCCTGTTCCCCTGCCCATTCTCCCCCCTGGTGCTTGCCCTATCATCAGGAGCGGCGCCACGCGGGAGACCCGCGCACCCGCGCCGGGTGATTCTCTCGGCTACCCGCTCTGCCTCCTTCCTCGCCAATGGTGTGGGGGTGAGAAGTGGCCCGCCTCCCGTGCTTGCCCACTGCCTCCCTAGGTGGGGGCACAGGTGGTCCCCATAATGGTGCCCTGGATCTGATGATATATTTGGTTGTCAAATAGGAAGTCGTTTTTGGGAAAAACAAAATCTAATAATTGGACAACAAACTGATTATGTAAATCTGCCTTATTGTCTCGAGATTTAAGAAAATGCTGAATAGACTTCATACCATATACATGAGGTATGCTGGTATATAGTCCTTCTACGTCTAACCCCACTAAAAGAGTTTTGGTTGTAACTATTACATCGTCAAGTTTCAGTAAAACATCCATTATGTCACAAAGGAAAGACAGAAGTGAACTTACAAAAGGACGAAGGATAGTGTCCACATATATACTTGCATTTGAAGTCAGGTTGTTAATTCCTGACACTATCGGTCTGCCAGGTGGCGGTATCCTCCCTTTATGCACCTTAGGCAGATGATAGAATGTGGCAATTTGGGGGTTGTTAATCATAATAAAGTCAAATTCTTTTTGACTGATCACCTTATTCATTAATCCTTCATTCAGAATGTTCAATAGTTCTTTTTTATACAATTGGGTTGGGTCAGACAGTAGGATTTGATAGCATTTCTTATCACTCAAAAGACGTTTACTTTTCTTGACATAGGCCTCTCTATTTAATACCACAACACTTCCGCCTTTATCTGACGACTTAATGATAATCTCGGGGTCTTGTTCTAAGTCTTTGAGGGCAATAAGCTCATGATGGGTCAAATTAGTATTCGCATAGGATCTTGGATGTTTTTGAATATCCGCTGTAACCATTTTTGAAAAAGTGCCCACATTTGAACTCATTTCAAAAGGAGGTGTAAATTTTGATTTGTCTCTTAAATTGGTAAAGGGGCCCTCAACAGGTCCTCTCTCATTCTCCTCTAGGAAACTGTCTAATGTTTTAAGACATTCAAAGTCTATCTGATCAAATTCTTCAAAAGGTGTATCACGATAATTATTTTGTTGTTGTCTATGGAAGAATTTATATAATAGTAACTGTCTAGAGAAGACATTTACATCCTTGATACATTCAAAGATGTCTAGTTTGTGTGTCGGTGATAAAGATAGACCTTTAGATAGTAACTCAATGTGGTGATTGTTAAGGACTTTATTGGAGAGGGTTATTACTTGTGTTGTTTCTGTCTGGTCTTTTTGGATCCCCGTGGTCTCGTTTGACCCAGACTTTCCGATTCCTTAGAAAGCCCTCCCTTCCCCCGCCTGGTCTTCCTCTTCCTAGGTGCTCTGAGGGATAGCTAGGTGCCTATAAAAAAGGAAAGGTATTACCAGAGGGGGATGCGAGGGGTACTCTGCTTTCTGCATCTTGTTCCCCCTCACTTGCAGATTGTTCCCAATCAGTGGATGACTCACGATTGTTTAGTTCTACTTTTCCTCTCTTATTCTTGTTCCTATAACGAAAGACATTTCCCTCTTTGAAGTCTATTTTATCACGGATGAACTTTTTTTTGTTTTCATACTCCTGAAGAAGTCTATGTATTAGACAAAACGCGTAGGGTTAATAGCAGGAGATATACTATAGACAGTTACATGTTCCCTGTTTGATCCTTTATTTTAATATATTCTCTAAAGTCAACTTGGTTCCGTTCATCATTATCCGAGGCTTCCCCTATCTGTTCCTGCCTCGACACCGCACACCGGAAGCATTGTAGTGATTCCTTTACCAGGGAGAGGTGAGGGAGGTGCAGGGTAGGTGTGATGTCATTGAATCCAGGTGCTGCTTAGTGTGCATGTTTGCGGTAGCACACAGTTATACTTGTGCAGGAGGATAGTGCTGTTCTATGGAGAAGCAAGCAAACGAATACATGTGAGTGGGTCAGCTACCTTCCGTGAATCGGAGGACACCGGAGGTCGACACATAGAGCACTACCATTTCATCTGAGTGCCAACGACCGAGAGATTTCCTGGGGACACCCGAGGCAATGGCGCAGCCCCCCTCCATGGATCGAGGAGAACCAGAGGTCGGTATGTAGAGCACTGCAACAGCAGCTGCGTGCCAACGACTGAGAGGGTTCCTGTCAACACTTGAATCATCTGCTTCACCCGGTAAATATGTTCCATTAGGCATTTCCCTGTCTCGTATTTTAGGGGCTTGTCCATTGATCTATCACTGAAATTGGTAGATAGACTATTTCTTACCTAACGGATTACGCCCCATATGATGGACAGGGTAACACAAGTTTCTTTTATGTGAGGAGACAGTCACACTACTTGTCGAGTGACAATTATTTCCAGTATAATATCCGGAATACTGGACTCCGTATTGAGAATTTGCTGTGGGACATTTTTTCATTTAAAGCAGGCCTGCACAACACGCGAGCCGCATGTGGCCCGCTGGCCCTCACTGTGCGGCCCGCGGTGGCGGCTGCTATCCCACCCCTCCTCCCGAGCCCCCTTTCCCTGTCCCCGCGAGCCGAGCCCGCTCTCCAACCCCCCACGAGCCGAGACCGCTCTCCCCTTCCTCCCGCGAGCCAAGCCCGCTCTCCCCTTCCTCCCGCGAGCGGAGAAAAAAAAAGCCGCCTGACGACGAGAGAGAAAAAACCGCCTCCTGACGACGAGAGATAAAAAACCGCTGCCGTCTGACGTGAGAAAATAAAACACCGCCTGATGATAAGAGAAAAAAACGCCACCTGACACCGAGAAAAAAAAACGCTGCCTGACGACAAGAGAAAAAAAACGTCGCCTTATGACACGAGAAAAAAAGGCCGCCTGATGACGAGAGAAAAAAAAACACCGGCTGACGACGAGAGAAAATAAAACGCCGCCTGACAACAAGAGAAAAAAACGCAGCGTGACGACGAAATAAAAAAAAAAGCCGCCTGACAACGAGAGAAAAAAACGCTGCCTGACGACGAGAGAAAAAAATATGCCGCCTGACAACAAGAGAAAAAAAACGCAGCCGACGAGAAAAAAAAAACGCCGCCTGACGACGAGAGAGACAAAAATGCCGCTTGAGGACGAGTGGAAAAAAAAATCGCAGCCTGACAATGAGGAAAAAAACATTGCCTGACAACGAGAGGAAAAAAAACACCGCCTGACAACGAGAGAAAAAAACGCCGCCTGACGACAAATAAAAAAAAAAGCCGCCTGACGAGAGAAAAAAACGCCGCCTGACGACGAGAGATTAAAAAAACGCCGCCTGACCACGAGAGATAAAAAAAAAACGCTGCCTGACAATAGAAGAAAAAAAACACCTTCTGCCGACGAGAAAAAAACGCCGCCTGACAACGAGAGATTAAAAAAAACGCCGCCTGACAACGAGAGAAAAAAACGCCTCCTGACGACGAGAGATAAAAAAAACGCCGCCGCCTGACGTGAGAAAATAAAATGCCGCCTGACGACGAGAGAAAAAAAACGCCGCCTGATGATAAGAGAAAAAACGCCACCTGATGACGAGAGAAAAAAAACCGCCATCTGACAACGAGAAAAAAAACCGCAAACGACGAGAAAAAAAACGCCGCCTGACGACGAGAGAAAAAACGCCGCCTGACAATAGAAGAAAAAAAACCGCCGTCTGACGACGAGAAAAAAACGCCGCCTGACGAGAGAAAAAAAACGCCGTCAGACGACGAGAAAAAAACGCTGCCTGACGAGAGAAAAAAAAACCACCGCCTGACGACGAGAGAAAAAAAAAATCGCGACCTGACAATGAGAAAAAAAACGCCGTCTCACGACGAGAAAAAAAAAAACGTCTGACAACGAGAGGAAAAAAAACGCCGCCTGACAACGAGAGAAAAAAACGCCGCCTGACGACGAGAGATTAAAAAAACGCCGCCTGACCACGAGAGATAAAAAAAAACGCTGCCTGACAATAGAAGAAAAAAAACACCGTCTGCCGACGAGAAAAAAACGCCGCCTGACAACGAGAGATTAAAAAAAACGCCGCCTGACAACGAGAGAAAAAAACGCCTCCTGACGACGAGAGATAAAAAAAACGCCGCCGCCTGACGTGAGAAAATAAAATGCCGCCTGACGACGAGAGAAAAAAAACGCCGCCTGATGATAAGAGAAAAAACGCCACCTGATGACGAGAGAAAAAAAAACACCGGCTGACGACGAGAGAAAATAAAACGCCGCCTGACGACAAGAGAAAAAAAAACGCCGCTGGACAATGAGAGAGAAAAAAACCGCCATCTGACAACGAGAAAAAAAACCGCAAACGACGAGAAAAAAAACGCCACCTGACGACGAGAGAAAAAACGCCGCCTGACAATAGAAGAAAAAAAACCGCCGTCTGACGAAGAGAAAAAAACGCCGCCTGACGAGAGAAAAAAAACCGCCATCAGACGACGAGAAAAAAACGCTGCCTGACGAGAGAAAAAAAACGCCGTCTGACGAGAGAAAAAAAACACCGCCTGACAACGAGAGAAAACAAAACGCCGCCTGACAATGGGAGAAAAAAACGCCGCCTGACGACGAAATAAAAAAAAACGCCACCTGACGACGAGAGAAAAAAACGCCGCCTGACGACGAGAGATTAAAAAAACGCCGCCTGACGACGAGAGGGAAAAAAAACTGCTTGAGGACGAGTGGAAAAAAAACGCCGCCTGACAACGAGAGAAAAAAACGCCTCCTGACGACAAGAGAAAAAAAACCGCAACATGACGCCGAAAGAAAAAAAAACGCAGCCTGACAACGATTAAAAAAACGCCGCCTGACGCCGAAAGAAAAAAAACGCTGCCGGTCGACGAGAGAAAAAAAAACCACCGCCTGACGACGAGAGAAAAAAAAAATCGCGACCTGACAATGAGAAAAAAAACGCCGTCTCACGACGAGAAAAAAAAAAACGTCTGACAACGAGAGGAAAAAAAACGCCGCCTGACAACGAGAGAAAAAAACGCCGCCTGACGACGAAATAAAAAAAAAGCCGCCCGACGAGAGAAAAAAACGCCGCCTGATGACGAGAGATTAAAAAAAACGCCGCCTGACAACGAGAGAAAAAAACGCCTCCTGACGACGAGAGATAAAAAAAACGCTGCTGTCTGACGTGAGAAAATAAAATGCCGATAATTGCTGACAATAGAAGAAAAAAAACACCGTCTGACGACGGGAAAAAAACGCCGCCTGACAACAAGAGATTAAAAAAAAATGCCGCCTGACAACGAGAGAAAAAAACGCCTCCTGACGACGAGAGATAAAAAAAACGCCGCTGTCTGACGTGAGAAAAAAAAATGCCGCCTGACGACGAGAGAAAAAAAAACGCCGCCTGATAAGAGAAAAAAACGCCGCCTGATGACGAGAGAAAAAAACGCCACCTGACACCGAGAAAAAAAAACGCTTCTTGACGACAAGAGAAAAAAAAAACGCCGCCTGATGACGAGAGAAAAAAAAACACCGGCTGACGACGAGAGAAAATAAAACGCCACCTGACGACAAGAGAAAAAAAAACGCTGCTGGACGATGAGAGAGAAAAAAAAACGCCGTCTGACAACAAGAAAAAAAACCGCAGCCGACGAGAAAAAAAAAACGCCGCCTGACGACGAGAGAAAAAACGCCGCCTGACAATAGAAGAAAAAAAACGCCGTCTGACGCCGAGAAAAAAACGCCGCCTGACGACGAGAAAAAAATACACCGCCTGACAACAAGAGAAAAAAAAACGCAGCCGACGAGAAAAAAAAACGCCGCCTGACGACGAGAGAGAAATAAATGCCATTTGAGGACGAGTGGGAAAAAAAACCGCTGCCTGACAACGAGAGGAAAAAAAACACCGCCTGATAACGAGAGAAAAAAACGCCGCCTGACGACAAATAAAAAAAAACCCGCCTAACGAGAGATTAAAAAAACGCCGCCTGACGACGAGAGATTAAAAAAACGCCGCCTGACGAGATGGAAAAAAAAACGCTGCCTCACAATAGAAGAAAAAAAACACCGTCTGACGACGAGAAAAAAACGCCGCCTGACGAGAGATTAAAAAAAACGCCGCCTGACAACTAGAGAAAAAACGCCTCCTGACGACGACAGATAAAAAAAACGCCGCCGTCTGACGTGAGAAAATAAAATGCCGCCTGACGACGAAATAAAAAAAAACGACGCCTGACAACGAGAGGAAAAAAAACGCTGCCTGACGACGAGAAAAAAACGCAACATGACGATGAGAAAAACAACGCCGCCCTGACAACGAGAGGAAACAAAACGCCGCCTAACGAGAGAAAAAAAACGCCGCCTGACGACGAAATAAAAAAAAACGCCGCCTGACAACGAGAGAAAAAAAAGCCGCCTGACAACGAGATTAAAAAAACGCCGCCTGACAACGAGAGATTAAAAAAACGCCGCATGACGATGAGATATAAAAAAAAACGCCGCCTGACAAGAGAAAAAAAACGACGCCTGACGACGAGAGAAAAAAACGCCGCCTGCCGACGAGAGATTAAAAAAAATGCTGCCTGATGATGAGAGGAAAAAAAACGCAGCTGCCGAGAAAAAAAAACGCACGCGGCGAAAATAAAAAAACGCCGCCTGACGACGAGAAAAAACTGCCGCCTGACGACGAGAGAAAAAAACGCCGCCTGACGAGAGATGAAAAAAAACGCCACCTGACGACGAGAGAAAAAAACGCCGCCTGACAACGGGAGATTAAAACGCCGCCTGACGACGAGAGATTAAAAAAAAACGCCGCCTGACGCCGAGAGAAAAAAAAAGTCTCATGACAATGAGAAAAACAACGCTGTCTCACGACGAGAAAAAAAAAACCCGTCTGACGACGAGAGGAAAAAAACACCGCCTGACAACGAGAGATTTTAAAAAACGCCGTCTGACGACGAGAGATCAAAAAAAACTCCGCCTGACAAGAGAAAAAAAACGCCATCTGATGAGAGAAAAAAAACGCAGTCTGACGACGAGAAAAAAACACTGTCTGACGAGAGAAAAAAAAACGCCGACTGACGACGAGAGAAAAATACGCCGCCTGACGACGAGAGAAAAAAATCCACAGCCGACGAGAAAAAAAACGCCGCCTGACGCTGAGAGAAAAAAAAACGCCGCCTGTCAACGAGAGAAAAAAACGCCTCCTGACAAGAGAAAACAAAACGCAACATGACGAGAGAAAAAAAACGCAGCCTGACAACGAGAAAAGAAACGCCGCCTAAAGCCGATAGAAAAAAAACCGCTGCCTGACGACAAGTGAAAAAAAAACACCGACTGACAACGAGAAAAAAAAAAATCGCCGCCTGACAATGAGAAAAAAAACACCGTCTCACGGCGAGAAAAAAAACACCGTCTCACGGCGAGAAAAAAAAAACGTATGAAGAGAGGAAAAGAAACGCCGCCTGACAACAAGAGATTAAAAAAACGCCGCCTGACGAGAGAAAAAAACGCCGTCTGATGACGTGAAAAAAACGCTGCCTGACGAGAGAAAAAAAAAACGCTGCCTGACGAGAGAGAAAAAAACGCTGCCTGACACCGAGAGAAAAAAAACGACGCCTTACAACGAAATAAAAAAAACGCTGCCTGACAACGAGAGAAAAAAACGCCGCCTGACGACGAGAGATTAAAAAAACGCCGTCTGACGACGAGAAAAAAACGCTGCCTGACGAGAGAAAAAAAATGCAACATGACGACGAGAGAAAAAAAACGCCACATGACAACGAGAGAAAAAAAAACGCCGCCTGACGAGAGAAAAAAAACGCCATCTGATGAGAGAAAAAAAAACGCAGTCTGACGACGAGAAAAAAACACTGTCTGACGAGAGAAAAAAAAACGCCGACTGACGACGAGAAAAAAATACGCCGCCTGACGACGAGAGAATAAAAAAAACGCCGTCTGACAAGAGAAAAAAACCGCCATCTGATGAGAGAAAAAAAACGCAGTCTGACGACGAGAAAAAAACACTGTCTGACGAGAGAAAAAAAAACGCCGACTGACGACGAAAGAAAAATACGCCGCCTGACGACGAGAGAAAAAAATCCACAGCCGACGAGAAAAAAAAACGCCACCTGACGTCGAGAGAGAAAAAAATGCCGCTTGACAATGAGAGGAAAAAAAACGCCGCCTGACGCTGAGAGAAAAAAAAACGCCGCCTGTCAACGAGAGAAAAAAACGCCTCCTGACAAGAGAAAACAAAACGCAACATGACGAGAGAAAAAAAAACGCAGCCTGACAACGAGAAAAGAAACGCCGCCTAAAGCCGATAGAAAAAAAAACGCTGCCTGACGACAAGTGAAAAAAAACACCGACTGACAACGAGAAAAAAAAAAAATCGCCGCCTGACAATGAGAAAAAAAACACCGTCTCACGGCGAGAAAAAAAAAACGTATGAAGAGAGGAAAAGAAACGCCGCCTGACAACGAGAGATTAAAAAAACGCCGCCTGACGACAAGAGAAAAAAACGCCGCCTGACGAGAGAAAAAAACGCCGTCTGATGACGTGAAAAAAATGCTGCCTGACGAGAGAAAAAAAACGCTGCCTGACACCGAGAGAAAAAAAACGCCGCCTGACGAGAGAGAAAAAAACGCCGCCTGATGACGAGAGATTAAAAAAACGCCGCCTGACAAGAGATTAAAAAAACGCCGTCTGACGACGAGAAAAAAACGCTGCCTGACGAGAGAAAAAAAATGCAACATGACGACGAGAGAAAAAAACGCCACATGACAACGAGAGAAAAAAAAACGCCATCTGATGAGAGAAAAAAAACGCAGTCTGACGACGAGAAAAAAACACTGTCTGACGAGAGAAAAAAAAACGCCGACTGACGACGAGAGAAAAATACGCCGCCTGACGACGAGAGAATAAAAAAAACGCCGCCTGACGAGAGAGAAAAAAACGCCGCCTGATGACGAGAGATTAAAAAAACGCCGCCTGACAAGAGATTAAAAAAACGCCGTCTGACGACGAGAAAAAAACGCTGCCTGACGAGAGAAAAAAATGCAACATGACGACGAGAGAAAAAAACGCCACATGACAACGAGAGAAAAAAAAACGCCGCCTGACGAGAGAAAAAAACGCCATCTGATGAGAGAAAAAAAACGCAGTCTGACGACGAGAAAAAAACACTGTCTGACGAGAGAGAAAAAAAACGCCGACTGACGACGAGAGAAAAATACGCCGCCTGACGACGAGAGAAAAAAATCCACAGCCGACGAGAAAAAAAAACGCCACCTGACGTCGAGAGAGAAAAAAATGCCGCTTGACAATGAGGAAAAAAAACGCCGCCTGACGCTGAGAGAAAAAAAAACGCCGCCTGTCAACGAGAGAAAAAAACGCCTCCTGACAAGAGAAAACAAAACGCAACATGACGAGAGAAAAAAAAACGCAGCCTGACAACGAGAAAAGAAACGCCGCCTAAAGCCGATAGAAAAAAAACCGCTGCCTGACGACAAGTGAAAAAAAACACCGACTGACAACGAAAAAAAAAAAAAATCGCCGCCTGACAATGAGAAAAAAAACACCGTCTCACGGCGAGAAAAAAAAAACGTATGAAGAGAGGAAAAGAAACGCCGCCTGACAACGAGAGATTAAAAAAACGCCGCCTGACGACAAGAGAAAAAAACGCCGCCTGACGAGAGAAAAAAACGCCGTCTGATGACGTGAAAAAAACGCTGCCTGACGAGAGAAAAAAAACGCCGTCTGACGACGAGAAAAAAACGCTGCCTGACGAGAGAAAAAAAATGCAACATGACGACGAGAGAAAAAAACGCCACATGACAACAAGAGAAAAAAAAACGCCGCCTGACGAGAGAAAAAAAACGCCATCTGATGAGAGAAAAAAAACGCAGTCTGACGACGAGAAAAAAACACTGTCTGACGAGAGAAAAAAAACGCCGACTGACGACGAGAGAAAAATACGCCGCCTGACGACGAGAGAATAAAAAAAACGCCGTCTGACAAGAGAAAAAAAACGCCATCTGATGAGAGAAAAAAAACGCAGTCTGACGACGAGAA